>NW_008341028.1:3096136-3096438 GCF_000622305.1 Nannospalax galili | reverse complement strand
TAGGCTTGCAGGAAGGAGAAGAATCCCAAGATAATGGCATGGACCAGATCTTCAACAGAATCATGGAAGAAAATTTCCCAAAATTAAAAAAGGATATGCCCATACAAATACAAGAAGCATATAGAACACCAAACAGACAGGAACAGAAAAGAAACTCTCCATGGACATCGTAGTAAAAACAGTAAACACACAAAACAAAGAAATAATACTGAAAGCTGCAAAAGAGAAACAACAAGTCATATATAAAGGAAAACCCATTAGGATTCCAGCTGACTTTTCAGTGCAAACCATGAAGGCCAGAA
>NW_008341028.1:3094975-3095847 GCF_000622305.1 Nannospalax galili | reverse complement strand
ACTGAACTCCCCAGTCAAAAGACACAGACTAGGTGAATGGATTAAGAAACAAAACCCATCATTTGTTGTCTGCAAGAAACTCATCTCACTTTCAAGGACAGACACTATCTCAAAGTGAAAGGATGGGAAAAAAAAGTATATACCAAGCAAATGGCACTAAGAAAAAAGCAGACATAGCAATTCTAATACCTGACAAAATAGATTTTAAACTGAAACTAATCAGAAGAGATAAAGAGGGCCGCTTCATTCTGATCAAAGGGACAATAAACTAAGAAGATATTACAATCATGAACATATATTCACCAAACTCTGGTGCACCAAACTTCATAAAAACACTACTACAGGACTTTAAGACCCAGAACTGAGCAATAGTAGGGGACTTCTATACCCCATTGTCTCCATTAGACAGGTCAACTGAACAAAGAATAAACAGAGAGACGTCTGGATTAGACAATACCATACATCAAATGGACCTAACAGACATCTTTTGAATATTCCACTCAAGCACCAAAGAATATACTTTCTACTCAGCACCCCATGGAACTTTCTCCAAAATCGAGCATATACTGGGGAACAAAACAAACCTAAACAAATACAAAAAGATTGAAATAATTCCATGCAATTCTATCAGACCACAATGCAATAAAGCTTACAATCAACATCCAAAGAAGCCCTAATAACCACATGAACACATGGAGATTAAACAACACACTCCTAAATGATGAATGGGTCAAAAGAGAAATTAAGAAAGAAATAAAAGTATTCCTGTAATTAAATGAAAAGGACAATACAAAACAACAAAACCTCTGGGGCATGCTGAAAGCAGTCCTTAGAGGGAAGTTTAGAGCTCTAAGTGCCTATATCAAAAAATT
>NW_008341028.1:3094041-3094358 GCF_000622305.1 Nannospalax galili | reverse complement strand
GGAGGCAGAGGCAGGCAGATCTCTGTGAGTTCAAGGCTAACCTGGTCTACAGAGTGAGTTCCAGGACAGCTGGAACTACAGGGAGACCCTGCTTCAAAAAAGACAAAAAAAAGTTAGAAATGGAGGGAGAACTTCCAAATTCCTTCTATGAAGCCAGCATCACTCTAATACCAAAGCCAGGTAAAGATACAACCAAAAAAGAAAACTATAGACATAGATGCAAAAATTCTCAACAAGATACTTGCAAACCACATACAGACACACATCAAAAACATCATCTACCATGATCAAGTTGGCTTTATCACAGAGATGCAGGC
>NW_008341028.1:3093468-3093862 GCF_000622305.1 Nannospalax galili | reverse complement strand
TCAACATAATTAAAGCCATATATAACAAACCCACAGCCAACATCATTCTAAATGGAGAAAAACTGGAAGCATTCTCATTGAAATCAGGGACCAGACAAGGCTGTCCACTATCCCCACTTCTCTTTAATGTAGTATATGAAATACTTGCAAGAGCAATAAGATAAGAGAAGGAAATTAAAAGAGTAATAATTGGAAGAGATCAAATTATCCCTTTTTGTAAATGATATAGTATTATATCTAAGGGAAGCCAAAAATTCCACCCGAAAACTCCTAGAAATTATTAACACATTCAGTAAAGTGGCAGGTTACAAAACTAACCTACAAAAGTCTATATATAGCCATTCTATATGCCAATAACAAGCAATCAGAGAAAGAACACATGGAAATAATCCTG
>NW_008341028.1:3086592-3091739 GCF_000622305.1 Nannospalax galili | reverse complement strand
AATAAGTATGCAACCAGACATAACTACAGGAACCAGGATAATGGAAAGGAGGTAGGGAGGTAAAGGAAAAGAAAGAATCTGAAAGAAAACAGTAGGAAACAGGCCTTAATAAGGGAGATATGGATAAAAATTGGGTTAGTTTAAGGGAGGGGGGGAAGGAAGGGTATACAAGGAACCTAGGGGATAAAGGGAAAGAAGGAGCTCAAGAGAGGTAGGACCATAGGAGAAGGGTATTATATTAGTAAGGGAGAAAGGGGGCAAATGGGGGCACCTTAATTGGGGAAACCATGATGGAGGTGTGAGACAATATGAGAGATAAACAATGCCTAGCTAGTTTTGAAAACCAGAGAGAACCATATTACTCCTACAACCTACTGACAAATTATACATAGCAGATCAAGAAATATATGCCTAGGTAGGGTTTATCTGAGAACAACTGGTCTTTGGCTAAGATTTATCTACATGACACACAGTAATTAAAATATCAGACTGGTGGAACTAACCTTCTTGGGTGTTTAACAGACATAATTTATGGTCTATAATAATTTGGTCAGAGGGACATAAAGGACACTTTTTGCTCCTTGCCTTCCTAGGTCAACTAGTTTCAGGGGACTATGAGAATCTCTCAAAATGTCCTATAATGGTGGTGGGTCATCTGTCCTCTTAATCAAGGAAGCCGAGGAGACCCCACCAGATGGACTTGAATCAGTGTCCAGTCTATAAAGAGGAGGGTCAATATAGAGGAATCATTTCCTCCATGCTTCCAAGCAAAGCCTGCCATGGTCGAGCAGGACCTTTGACTTATCTTCGCATAGGTAGAACTGGTAAAAGAAAGGAGCCAGGGGCTCCTGCCAACCCCATGTGACCCCTGAGGAAAAGATCCTCAAACTACCTTAAAAGTAAAAATAAATCAGTTTATCTGGACCAACTGTGTGGCCTTAAACACCCAAAAGGAAAGTATAACCAAAGATTAAAGGGGCCAATATAATTTTTTAAGAGTCCATATGTATAGCTAAAGGCTACATAACAAGTAACAATGCCAGACAGGTGACACCTTCTTTTGAGTTGTTGGTCAGGGTGGCCAAAGGGATTCCCAGATAGTAACCCAGCATAGAACTGGGAAATTGAACAGCAGACCCCAATCTTATCCAAAGGAATATTGACAACTGATTACCGCTAGTAGGCTGACTAGATTCACCAGAAGGGTAAGTAGTGGGGAATGGCTGTACTGCTTGCCTTCCTCCTGGGGTTTGTTTATACCAAGCTGGTACTATAATCCTCATCCCAAAGACCCTTTATTGTTTTGACAGACAGTTTGCCTGACAAATGTGGGATTCGTGGTGGGAGCTGTTGCTTTCTCTGGGCACTAGAGAAGGAAGGATTTGGAACAGCCCAGTGGGAGTGAGGGAAAGAAGTTAAATGAGGAACTGGAAAGGTAGTTCAGTATTAAGAGCACTGGCTGCTCCTGCAGAGGACTTGGGTTCAGTTTCCAGAATCCACATGATGACTAACAACCATCCGTAACTCCAGTTCTATAGGATCTGATCCCTCTTCTTGCCTCCATGAGCACTGAATGCATGGGTGCCCTTACATCTATGCAGGCAACACCCTCATACACATACATTAAAAATGAAGAAAGGGGGTTGGGGTAAGCTCAGTGGTAGAGCGCTTGCCTAGGAAGCTCAAGGCCCTGGGTTCAGTCCCTGGCTCCGAAAAAAAAGGAAAGAAAGAAGAAAGAAAGAAAGAAAGAAAGAAAGAAAGAAAGAAAGAAAGAAAGAAAGAAAGAAAGAAAGGACAAACATTCAAACATCCTTAGTAATTAGGAAAATGCAATCAAAACCACTTTAAGATTTCATCTTACCCCTGTCAGAACAGCTAAGACCAAGAGAACAAATGACACCAAATGCTGGTGAGGATGCAGGCAAAGGGGCACTCATTCACTACTGGTGGGATTGCAAACTGATGCAACCACTGTGGAAATCAGTATGGAGAACTCTTTAAAAATGAAAAATAAATCTACCATATGATCCAGTTATACCACTCTTTAGCATATATCCAAAGGACTCATCTACTGCAGAGATACCCACATAGTCATGTTTGTTGCTGCTCTTTTCACAATAGCTAAGAAACAGAAACAACCTAAGTGCCCCTCAGCTGATGAGTGGATAATATAAATGTGGTACATTTACACAATGGCATTCTACTCAGTGTTGAAGAATGAAATTTGCTGGTAAATGGATGGAACTAGATGCAGTTACACTAAGTGAAGTGATACAAATTCAGAATAACAAGCAACATATGTTCTCCATCATTTGTGAATCTCACCTCCAAATCCTCAGATGTGAATATATATCCTGTTGTACCCACAGGAGCCAGAAAAATGGAAAGGAATGATGGAGTTAAAGAGAAAGAAGGACTTGAAGGAAGAAGATAGTAGGAGACAAGTGTTATCAAGGGGGAAATGGGGAAACTGGGGGTACTTTAATGGAAAGGGGGGAAGGAGGGTTATACAAGGGGAAAGAGAGGAGAGATCAATAATGTTTAAGAGGTATGAGAAACCAAGATGAAATGTATTAGCCCAAAAATCTACTGAGAAATTCATATACAAAATATATAGGAGTGAATGTGTATAACTGAAGGCTATATAACAAAAAACATAGTGCCAGGCAGGAAAACCACCCTTTGATTTATTGGTCAGGGTAGTCCAAAAGACTCCCAAAATCTATAAGCTATTGCCACAGTCCCGAGTGCCTTCCAGAACTTAAAGGTAATACCCTATTGCTGAAGACAGGACATACTTTGAACTTAGGATTTGGAGCAATGAAGCTGCAACTGTCCTGTCAGCCTCCTCCCTGAAAACTAGCTCTCATACAGTTCCAGCTGCAAAGGGAAGAAATCAATGATCCTACCCAACGGTAAAGCCTAATAATCACAACAATGACTAGCCCAGCAAACTATCTCTATTGGTGCAATCGTGGCACTTTTATTTTGGGGGTTATCAACAAGTCTAATTAGACTTAAGGCCCTCTCAATGGGAGAAAACTCATTTGTGGCACCACAGACATAGTCAAATACACATGGATGGAGAGATCATAGATCCTAGAGAAAATCCTACTTTTGCCACTTCCCTAGACCAATGTGATTTCTAAGTGTATTCTAAATATATATCTTTTATTTACAGCCAAGTATCCCCCCTACTCATCAGAAAAGGTTCTTCTTGCAATAAATGTAGACGATTACAGAGTTCCACAACTGGCCAAATATAGAGAATAAGTGTCTGTGAGGTGCCCAGTCCCAAGTGACACATCTACAGTGCAACCTCTACACCTAAGGCCCAGGGAGCACAGCAAAATAGGAAGCAGAAGGAATACTAATGCATCTCTCGACTCTCACCAGTGAAGCTTCCTCATGCAACAGACGGTGATTAACCCAGAAAATCACAACTGGTCAAAGTTCAGAGAACATGAGAGGGCAGAGTGCATGTCCCTGGGTAGGACACCTGGATCAAATCTCTGCCAACCAGGGCTCAGAGATCACTATAGATAAAGGAAAATAAAGGCTGTAAGAGTGGGGTGGTGGAGGACCACAAGGAAACAGAGTTTTCAAGACTGTTGGGAAGTTACTCATATGAGTTTACAGCAATGGTGACAGCATACACAATACCGATGCAAGTTCAAACTAGACAAAAACCCAGCATAGAAGGGGGCAAATGGATAAAAAGCCCACCCCCTCAACCTTAGCTGAGAAACTCTTGCAACTAATATCTACTGGGAGAGTTGATTTTCTTTAAGGGAGTGATACTAGACAGGTTGGCCAGGCTCTAGTGGATGGACTAGAATCAAAAGACATCTGCAGACTCAAACTTGACTCCATAGGCCTTAATATATATGACAGAATGGATGAAATCTGACTGAGGGGCTATGGAGGGGATATACATAGGGGAGAGGAACCTAAATATAATCAAGATGTATTGTATGAAATTCAGGGAAAATTATTTTTTTAAGTTTCCCTTTGAAAAAGGACAGACCATTTTCCAGTCCCTTTGACTACCCTGGCCAACAACTCAAAAGAAGGTATCTCCTATCTGGCATTGTTGCTTGTTATGTAGCCTTTAGCTATGCATATGGACTCTTAAGAAATTATATTGGCCCCTTTAATTTGGTTATACCTTCCTTTCGGGTGTTTAAGGCCATACAGTTGGCCCAGGTAAACCAATTTATTTTTACTCTTAAGGTCATTTGAGGATCTGTTCCTCAAGGATCACAGGGGCTTGGGAGGAACCCCCTGCTCCTTTCTTTTACCAGTTCTACCTATGTGAAGATAAATCAAAGGTCCTGCTCGACCATGGTTGGCTTCACTTGGAAGCATGGAGGAAATGATTCCTCTGTGTTGACCCTCATCTTTGTAGACTGGACACTGGTTCAAGTACATCTGGTGGGGTCTCCTTGGTCCCCTTGATCAAGAAGACAGGTGACCCACCACAATTACAGGACATGAGAGAGAGGGACTCCCAGATAGTAACCCAGCATAGAACTGGGAAAATGAACAGCAGACCCCAATCTTATCTAAAGAAATGTTGACAACTCATTACTGCTAGATGAGGAACAGCTGACCCTCCTGAAGCAGAGACCTCTAGATAGGCTGACTAGATTCACCAGAGGGCAAGTGGTAGGGAATGGCTGGGAGTGCTGACAGCACAGCAGACAGTAACAGGGATATCAGAGTATAGGGGCTCTATACTCTGAGGGTGGGAGGCTATGGGAGGGTGCCATCTGGGAAGTGGGCGTATGGTCAAGTGAGATGGTTTGGGATGTTCTGTGTGATACACATACACACACACACACACAAAACAAATTTAAAATAATGTATTATATTTGAGGAGGAAACATGGAAATTTATGTCATGCTAATTAGTGGAGGTGATAAACATTACCATTGAAATCTACCCGATGACTTTGTGGACATACACAGGCACCAAGGATCCAAGTGCAATCAATGATGACTAGTAGTAATCAGATATATACAGATTGGAGATGGATGTGCCAACATCTCAGTGTTAGTAGCAAAAACAATGTCTTTCTGCAAAGAACAATATATTCTAAAATGAAATGAAGATCCTTTTTAAAGGTTAAAAACTCATTCAATTTT
>NW_008341028.1:3059514-3086417 GCF_000622305.1 Nannospalax galili | reverse complement strand
TCCTTAATAATTAGTAGATGTGAAAAACATTACCATTGAAATCTACCTGATGACTTTATATCCATGCTCAGATGCCAAGGAGGTAGAAATTAACCGACTGTGACTAGTAATAATCAGATATATAGAGATTAGAAATGCATGTGGAAACATCTTAATGTCAGTAGCATTAAAAATGAATTTTTCTGTAGGACACTGTGTATTTTAATAGTGAAATGGAGTTCTTTTTTAAAGGTTAAAACCTTATTTAATTTTATGTCTTATAGGGCTTATACTGAGTACAATACGGTATAACTGTAATAATTCAATTGTAAGCCTAAAAATTTACAGCCAATTTCGAAAGAGATGCATCTTAGCTCAGGAAATTGTTATTGAATATGTCAATGCTGTTGTACTGAAATTCTTCTTCTAAGTCTGTGGTTAATAAATAAATAATTTTTTAAAAAATAAAAAGGACAGTCCTGATAATATCTTTAATTCTGCATAGACCAAAAAAATGAAAGAGAAATAAAGTAGGTATTGATATAAATTTTCCATTATAACCTCAAAAAGAATTATACTTTCACTCTCAAAGTTTCTGCAACCTCTATTTTTAGCATACTGTCATTAAAAAACTCTACCTCTCCATTTTGCTTTTGCCCAACTTATGAATCTGCTACTTTCTACACTTTTGTTTTTCACTTTTATTTATATTCTGTCTTCTGCTCTACTTCTTAGTCTTGCAATTGCCTGGCTTTTTCAAACTGGAATTTTTTTTCTTTTAGCTCAGTCCTTTCCTTACACTGTCTTTTTCTATAAAGTTTTTTAAAAGTTTGTAGATTCACCAGGCATGGTGGAGCTTGCCTTTAATCCCAGCACTTGGGAGGCAGAGGCGCGTGGATCTCTTTGAGTTCAAGGCCAGCCTGGTCTACATATTGAATTCCAGGACAGCTGGGGCTACAGGGGGACCCTGTCTCAAAAAGACCAAAAAAATGTTTGTAGATTCTGCTGCATAGATGACTTTCACACAGTTAAATGAAAGGACAAAGAAACACTAAATACTGGGGATAGTTCCGTAACTGAGGAATTTTTGTTTGTTTTACACAGTTGCTTACTGTGTGTAGTGTCTAAGCTTTTATTTGTGGGATAAGAAAGTATCACCTGCCATCCATCAGTCTTGGAGTGTAGGCCTGTATTGGGCTTAACACCCCCTATTTGCCCCACCTGTAGCCTCAGTGTGTGCAAGAATACAAACCCTACTTTGTCCTGGGGTCCCGAGGATGGTACTAAAAACCCAGGCAGCCCTGTGTTCTCGCTAGTCCTCTCCTATCTTCTGCATGCTCTCCATACCCATCTTTCTAGCGCTGCTCCCCTTACCTCCATGACTGGAATAAAATCAGATCGTCCTCAAACATGCTGAGGCAGCCAGCACATACTCTGCCTTCTCATGCCTGCTCATTTTCACCTGTGAATGACTGTCTTATGACCCTTACGCTTTTCC
Organism: Nannospalax galili; assembly: GCF_000622305.1. Taxonomy (NCBI): domain Eukaryota; kingdom Metazoa; phylum Chordata; class Mammalia; order Rodentia; family Spalacidae; genus Nannospalax; species Nannospalax galili. The sequence goes on along the minus strand of NW_008341028.1, from coordinate 3,084,940 downwards.
ACTGCTAACCCCTGTTGTTACCAGGAGCATCTGTCATAGTTCAGCTGTTCAGCTGTTTCTTTCTCCCCAAGGTCCTATCTGCTTGTGGTCTTGCATGTCTACTTTGGAGACCTTTTCATCATCAGTGGATAATTTCCATGGTAGGCCACAATTAATTGATTGATAGTTTTAAAGCAGCTAAGCAAAAATTTCAAATACTAAAAATGATAGTCAATATCATTGTTTAAAATAATCAGATATTGAAGGATGATAAACTCACCTCATCCCAAACACTCTTGAAATTGTAGAAGCACCAAGTAATTTTTCTTTAGCCAATAAAATATGAATGAACTGTGTTACTTCTACTCAAAAGCTTTAAGAACCAGTGACTGGCTCATTACAGTTTGCATGTAGGAAGACACTATCTCCACAAACCAAAATCTGGGACTATAGCTCTGCCTCCAGCTTTTACGTTCTTTTCGTTTTGATAGCTTTTGCTCTGATCATGCAAAATGATGAGTGACGCTGCTGCCAGGGCCGACACAGTCCAGTAGTCTGTTCACCTCCAAAGGCTCACAAGAAAAAAGTGAATGTCCTTGATGAGCTAAGCCTCACTTCCATAACTTCAAGCCCAAAGAATCAGTCTTTTATATGTTATCCAGGATTACATGCAAAGCTCTATGATGCCCACAGAAGTCGGAGGGCTTTCTCCAGAAAAATTGTTTTAGATGGCTGCGGTTGTAAGCTAAACTGACTATTTTCCATAAAATATTACTTTTATTTGAAAGAACAACTCAAAAACCATAATTATCCAGACAGGCATTTTCCAGACATTTTCTTGACAGTGAATAAGAGTTTTCAATTCAAGAAAAACAGTATTTGTTGTTAATGATTACATTGACATTGTTTTTAATTTAAAATTTAGGAGGCCTAGAGAGATGGCTCAAGTTAAGAGCACTTACTGCTCTGACAGAGGACCCCAATTCCATTCTCAAGCAACTTACAACTCCCTATAGCTTTAGTTCAAAAGGATCTGACTCTCTTTTGACCTCCATGAGCACCCACATGGACATGGTACACGTAAACACACACATACACACACACACACACATGCACGCATGCATGCATGCACATGCACACAAACACACACAAATAAAATAAATAATTTTAGCCATTTAAAATTTAGGAAAAATATAACAATAGTTATCTGAGAGGTTTCTCAGTAATTTCACATAAGCAGTAGATTTTCAACAAAAGTGCTTTTTTGATACTGTATAGTGAAATATGTCAATACTTGAAGCATTTCCATAGATCAGTGAATCAATATTGTCCAAATGAACAATACATGATTGATAAAATCACACATGACTAAAAGATCCATCCAAACTATAAGATAAGCCAAATGGATTCTGATGTAACAGATAATTTTTAAATCCATTAATAAAAGTATAGACTTTAAGAATATTTGGAAAGTTTTGGTGTTATATCAAAAAGAATAGCCAAAATTATCTGAAAAGACCACTAAATACTCCTTCCTTTATTTGTAAGGCTGGATCTACTTTTCAAATAATTATATCAGAACAGCCTCACAAAGACTGGATGGAGTACAGGAGCATCTTCAGGACATACCCACTGTCCTTTACTTGTTCAGATACTAAAAGATAAGTAAAAATATAAAACAGCATCATTATTCTTATGATAGTTTTGCTTTGTCTTGGAAATATTTTTTCAAGAAATATGATTTATGTTAACATAGAATTAGTTTACTGATTTTATATTTATAAAGATGTATAAACAAACGCAAAGAATTCCAATTTTCATTTTTAATTTGTAAATAGCCATAGATTAACCAATAAAGAATTTTTGAAGGCAAGATGGTCATAATCTTGAGACTAAAAACATCAAAAAGGACAATCAATAATCATCTGAAAAATAATTTTAATGGCTCTTGAGACCAAAATTTTGATAATCACTGTAGCGTATCCCTTAATAAAATTATTGTAGTTTCAGTGTGTTAGCATGAACCCTCAAGAATAGTCCTGAGCATAGGCAGTTTTTAACAGTAAGATCTTAGGTCCATAGAAAAAGTAAACGGAAAGGGAAAGAAAATCAATCAAGTTGAACTGAACATTCTAATGGGACTCAGCTTTAATTTTTGTCCACATTAAGGGTCAACAGACAGCTTATACTCAAGAAGCACTAAAGACTTCGCCACAATATTCTTAGATCTGATTAAGCACATTTAGCAGAGTTGTTGGTACGAAATTAACAAACAAAATCAGTAGTGCTCCTATAGGCTAATAATAAACATTTTGAAAAAAATCAAGAAAGCAATCCCATTCAAAATTACCTCCCCCAAAAAAGAAAGATAAGGAAAATACCTTGAAATACACCTCACCAATGAGGTGTATTTTACCACTACAGCAAAAAGCTTAAAACATTTAAGAAAGATCCTGAAGATACTAGAAGATGGAAAGACCTCTCATACTCATGGATCAGGAGAATCAATACTGTTAAAATGGCTATATAACCAAAACAATCTACAGAGTCAATGCAAAACCCATCAAAATTCCAACGTCACTCTTTACAGAATAGAAAAAAAAAAAAAAACCACTTTTATGGCAGCACAAAGACCCTGGATATCTAAAGAAATCCTGAGCGAAAACAATATTGCTGGAGTCATTACCATAACTGGGTTCAAGATACAGTAGTAAAAAGGAGTGTGATACTGGGACGGAAACAGATCAAGGGAGGAGAACTTGAGATCCAAAAAGAAACTCATAGCTACAGACACCTGATTTTTCAGCAATGATACTAAAAGTATACATCACGGAAGACAGTATCTTTCAACAAATGGTGCTAGGATATGAATGTCCACAAAGAGAAGAATGACGCTCTGTCGTTGTACAAAAACTAACTCCAAGTAGGTCACAGACCTTAATGTAGGACCTGAAACTTTGAAATTGTCAGAGGGAAAAAACTGTCAGGGAGAACACTTCAAGATAGAAGCACTGTCGGGTCGAGGGCTTTCCCAAACGGTCTCCAGTCACTCAGGAAACATTGCCAACACTTGACAAATGGGATTGCATGAAATTAAAAGCCTTCTGCAAAGCAAAGAAAATAATCATCAGAGTGAAGAGGCAGCTACAGTGTGGGAGAAAAATCTTTGCTTAGCGCCCATCTGACAGAAGACAACGCCTAAAGTACACGAAGAACTCAAAAACCAAGACATGAGGAAACAGAAACTGAGTGGACTAAGAAACGACCGGGTGATGACAACGAAGAACAGCAAGTGCTGGTGAGGATGCTGGAAAGGGGCCCTTCAGCCTTTCCTAAATTTTATAGAAGCAGAAATAAAGCCGTCTAGGAGGACAAGGGACCAATAAGGGACAAAGGGAGGAGAAGAGAAAGGAAAGAGGACAGGGCAGCTTGAGATGTAGGATGCTCAATACGCAATATAATTGGTACAAAAGATTAAACATTTTTAATATTTTATTTACTATTTTTATTTTATGTGTGTGAATGTACTGCCTGCATGCATGTCAGTACACCCATGCTGGCAACGCCACAGAGGTCAGAAGAGGGTTTCAGATTCCCCTGGAACTGGAGTTAAAGATGGTTTGTAGCTGCCATGTGGGTGCTGGGAATCAAACCTGGGTCCCTCTGCAAGAGCAGTCAGGGTTCTTAACCGCTGAGCCACCTCTCTAGTCCTAAATTTTTTTTAATTGAAATGATTTTAAATGGACAGGAGCCACTCCTAAAACCCATAAAGTAAACCAATGACAATCACAGTGCTAGAGTGGACTACCTCCCTACAAATTGTTGACCAGAGATACCCCTAAGGCCCCAAAACAATACACACTGTTGCCACTGCTATCCATTACCCACCAGAACTAAACAGTATGACATCACTGAAGACAGCACAGAATTTTGTTGTCCAACATAGGGAAATCAAGTAAGAACTGAGCTGGAAAATCCCTCCCTTCTGGCTAGCTTTCCTAGTGCCAGAAGGTGCTGTGCAGGCCACTGGGGGAGAACTGTCATCAATGGTCCTGCTCAGCTGTGGACTCTGCCAACTACACCACTGACCAGCCAGGCAAGATGAGCCCACTGGGTACAACACTAGCATGACTGTTGGGGATAATCAACTGCTCTCTGATTGGATTTGAACCCTGCTCAACAGGAGGGAATTCACACCTAGTACGGTAAATCTGGTTTAAAGTCCATGACTGGGGACGTCATAGCCCTCAAATTGAAAAGCTACTACTGTTGTTTTGCTAAATGGCCATGCAGTGCCTATCAAATTTCCTTTTAAATATTTATGCTTACTCCATAGATTACTACTGCTGTCAGCTTTGGTCAGCTTCTTTTTTGCAGTGGAGAGCAGTTACGCCAGAACTCAGAACTGGCCCAAGTATTTAGAATTACTGACTGCTGAACTTTCAGTCATATTGGGACATCTGTATCCACCCCTACCCAAAGCTCAGGGGACACTGCACAAGGGAAGTGGAAATAACACAAGAGGCGGAGTAAGAGGTGCAGTGTTATGTAATGCTGTCTTCTGGTCATGGCAAGATGGTTGCACTTCTAAATGCTTGGCAGCTGCATTTATCTACACAAGACCAGCACAAGATTGGGCCCATCAACATTCCTTCATGGAGTGTGAGAGGCTCATGGGGCCCCTCCTTTCCATGAGAATCTTTAGACAGGTGATGGTTCCTTGGGGGGGTGGCTTACAAGGCTTCGTCCTCCCTGAATATTTATTGACAGTTAATGGTTATAAGAAGAAACGCACACATTTTCTTCAGCTGTGTAGCCACTAAGAAATCACTTATGCTTCTGTAAATAATTTCTCACTCATCCTCCTGTAAGTAACCCCAACTAAACATACTTGTTCACCTAAAATATAAAAATAAGAAAGAAGGAAAATGAGTAAAACCTTAAAGAATTAATATCCTAAATGTGTATGCTTTGAAGATATTCAGAAGAACAAATTGACTTCATTTTAAGCAGGTGAACTAGTCTAGTTCTTATGCAGGCAGCAACAATAACCTAGTTACCTTAAAGACAGAGGCAGTTCATTGGAAGCTCATTTGGTATTAATAGAAGTGGCAAAAGGCTGATAAGCCAGACTCAAAATGAACATGTCCAGAGGCAGGAAATGGAACCATCATTCTGAAAACAGGATAGAACAATACAGGACTCAGTCCAATGTGAAAAGAGAAAGGATGATCAGATTCAAGGGCCGTGTAACGAAAGAAGCAAAGTCAGAAGGAACTGAGACTCCTATAGTGTAAGCAGCTGATGATTTCATTTGGGCTTTTGAGAAAGGATTCCATGTTAGTACCACACATAGCTCACTCCACATAATAAAGATTTTCATAGCAAACCAACTTGATATAAATCCTTGCACATTGTTAGAGAACGATTGCACTGCGTGGTGAATATTAAGTGAATGTGACTCTTTCTACCCATTGTACCAGAGTTATTTCAAAGAAAGAAAGCTAAGAGTTCAGTAGAATACAACATTAGAATGAGTCAATTCCTGCATTCAATCTCAACACCAAGGATATATAGAGATAGATATAAAGGTAATTTCCTTATATATACATATATATCTTGATTTAAAATTTTGTGATATATTATTTTCTTTTTATTCCTTGTGATTTGGACTCTATATTGTCTTAGACTCCATTTATTTATGTATTTATTATTTTATGTATATGAGTATTTTGCCTGCATGTGTGTGTGTACCCATGCATGTAATGCCTGCAAAGGCCAGAAGAGGGCATGGATCCCCTGGGACTGGTGTTATAGACACTTGTTAGCCTCCATGTGCATGCTGGGAACTGAACCTGGTCCAGTGCTCTTAACTACTGAGCCATCTCTCTAGTCCCTTGTCTCAAACTTTATAACAGGAAAAATGAACTCTTTTCTGTTCAGAAAACGTCAGAGGGTGACAGCTCAGGAGGGTGTGCGCCAGGCCTTTAGAGGCACAATGGAGATGGGGCTACAGACCACAAGAACACTCCCAGCAAAACTGTGCTGTGACCTGCATTCCAGACAGTCCTTCCTCAGTCCTTTAAAGGCAAAGCTGCTTTGCAGGCACTCCAGACGCAAGGTAAATGCACTGTGAGACCAGCATTCTTGTTCAGACTACAAAGCTGCCAACGTTTTTGTTTCCGTTTTCTTGGTTGTTGGTCTTGCCTAGAGAAAATGTTATGCCTCCATGTGCATTTCTGGTTCTCTCAAGGATACCTTTGTGAGCAGAGGATTTGTGGTAATTGGACACGGAAGACATTTCCTGACTTTCTTGGAACATAATCTTACACCTGCTTTGAGCCCTTCAGCTCTGCACACAAACTTCCCCCATAAACCTTTCCATGGTGCAATCTATAAATCACTCTGGATTAGAGAGAGAGGGAGAGGGAGAGAGAGAGAGAGAGAGAGAGAGAGAGAGAGAGAGAGAGAGAATCAATATGAAGTTGGGAGGGAAACAGGAAATTGGAGGCGGGGAATGGGATGGATTTGATCAAAAACATTATATACATGCAAAAATATTCTCAAACAATAAAAATATTTTTAAGTCAGCTTCTACTTTGACAACTTGTTGGTTAGGCCTTGACAAGTTAATTTCTTTTTTAAATAATATTTTTATTAATTAATTCTTGGAGAATTTCTTTCATAGATGCATTCTAATCATGTGAACCCCTTCCACATCTCTTCTCAGATCTACCCTCACCTCCCTGCCCACCCAACTTCATGTATTCTTTTTTCTTCTTTTAAATCCCATCAAATCCAAATTGTCTTCCCCAAATACTTTTGGTGTGGATCTGTCCTCTGGAATGTCGTCAACCTGCTAGGACTCAACCCTTAAAGAAACTGACTCTCCCAGCAACTATCAATTGCCTATAGCCCCTCAACTAATGGTGGGGCTTCTTGCCCAGCACCCGCTCCATGCTGGGAGTTTGCTTGGCTTGAGTCTGTGCTGGGCTTGTGCATGCAGAGCACAACCACTGTCAGTTCCTGTTTGCAACTGCCCTGCAGTGTCCAGAAAATACTGGTTCTTTGTAGTCATTTACCTCCTCTGGCTCTTATGATCTTTCAGCCCTCTTTTCCTTAATGATCCCTGAGCCTTGGAGGGAGGGATATGATATAGATTTTCCATTTAGGGCTGAACACCCTGCGGCCTCTTATTCTGTACATATTGTACTTTATGGGTCTCTGTACTACAAAAAGAAGCTTCTCTGATGGGAGTTGAGAGATGCACTAACCTATGGGTATAAAGATAAGTCATTAGGAGTCTGCTTAATACTATGTCCATTTAGCAGAATAATAGTAGTAGGTTCTCCCTAAGGCCCGTGACCTGTCTAAGTCATAGATTCTTGGTGCCAACAATTGTGCCAGGTATCATCATATCATCATATGGAGTGGGTCGTAAATCAAATCAGAAAGTGGTTGATTATTCCCATAATATTCATGCCACCATTGTGCCAGTGGGCATACCTTGAAGGCCAGTCATTATTGTTGTTCACAGGGTTCACACTGGGTAAGATTGATGATTATTTTTCTCATCTGGTAGCATGCATAGCACCTCTCAGCATTATTATAGTTAGCCAGTTGAAATGAAGCTTCCAGTTCAGTATCAGCTTGATTTCTCCATGTTCTAAGACTCAAGTATATAGTGTCTTCAGAAAATAGGATCTTAGCATCAAGTTCTTGCAGGTGACCAAGAGCAATGGCACTAGCTAGTAATATTGAGGGGTCTATGTGAAACCCTGACCAATAAGTCCAAGTGCCATTCCTGGCACTGGGCTTTTTATTTGCTAGCCTGTAGAGGGGCATTATCCACCTGTTATAGGGTAACTCCATTTAATATGTATATTAAATGGAAGCTTCTACAGAAATAGATTTTCAAATGATTTTTTCAAAAGGCTTTTAGCGTTAGTTATTCCTCTCCATATTCCAGCCTCTGTCTGGCCCTCTAATCCCCAACCCCATTCAACCCTTCCTAATCCAGTATTCCCCTGGCTCCCTTTACATCACTACATTCTATCTCACATTCTTTGAAAGTTCATCCACCCCATGGCCACTTACTAGTTTCCTGACTTCTAAGGGTTTTTGAAATGAAACACACATCTAAAGATTCAGAGCTAGCATCTACTTATGAGAGAAAATATAAGAGATTTGTCTTTCTGAGACTGGGTTATCTCAGCATGATTGTTTCCAGCTCCATCCATTTACCTGAAAATTTAATAGTTTCATTTTTCTTAACTGCCAAATAATATTCCATTGTATAAGTGTACCACATTTTCATGATCCATTCATCAAGTGATGAACATCTAGGTTGCTTCTATTTCCTGGCTTTTGTGAATAGGGCAGCAATGAACATGGATGGGGAACTATCTCTGTAGTAGGATATAGAGTCCTTTGGGTACACACCTGCGTGAAACAGCTGGATCAATTTCTAGCTTTGTGTGGAAACTCCACCCTGGTTTCCAGAGTGGCTGTACCAGTTTGGACTCCCACCAGCAGTTCCCCTTTCCAAACATCTTTGCCAGCTTTTGTCATCATTTGTGTTTTGGATCTTAGCCATTTTAATTGGGGTTTTTTCATTAGAAATTCCCTGATGGGTAAGGATGTTGAATATTTTAAAAAATATTTCTCAGCTATGTGCGTTTTACCCTTTAAGATCTCTGTTTAGTTCCTTGCTCCGGTTTTTAATGGGTCACTTTCTTGGGGTTTAATTTTCTGAGTTCTTTGTATATTTTAGATACTAACTCTCTGTCAGATGTATAGCTGACAGCAATTTTCTCCCCATTCTGTAGGTTGCCTCTTCACTCAAATGATGCTGTCCGTTGTTGTAAGAAGCTTTTTAGTTTCCTGTGGTCCCATTTTTCAATTGCCTTTTCTTCATCTAATGATAATCATATGTATTCTGTCCTTGAGCCTGTTTATGCGATGAAATACGTTTATTGATTTAGGTATATTGAACTATCCCTGCATCTCTGAGATAAAGCCAACATGATCTTTTTGATGTGCTCTTGAATTAGGTTTGCAAGCATTTAAGAACTTTTGTATCTATGCTCATCAGAGAGATTGGCCTATAATTTTCTTGTTGTTGTTGTGTGTTTGTCTGGTTTTGATATCAGGGTAATTCTGGCTTTATAAAAAAAATTTGGAATTTTTATTTCCTTTTCTATTTTACAGAAAAAAAATCAAGAGTATTGGTTCTTTGAAAGTCTGATAGGATTCTGTGCTTTTCCCATCTGACCCTGAAGATATTTTTTTAATTATTATCTAATTTAATTACTTACTACATCTTGATTTAACTCTGGCAGATCATATATATATATATGTATATTGAAGCTAACTCATTTCTTTTAGGTTTTCCAGTTTAGTGGAACATAGTGGGTTTATTCATATTCATTTATTTATTTTTATGTATGTGAGTTATTTGCCTACATGCATACAAGGCATCCATGTTGTGCAATGCCCACAAATGCCAGAAGAGATTCTCTAGTACTGGAATTACAGCTGGCTGTTAGCCACCGTGTGGGTGCTGAGAACTGAACCTGGATCCTCTAGAAGAGCAACCAGTGCTCATAACCACTGAGCCATCTCTCCAGTCCCAAACATAGAGTTTTTTAAGTATGGCCGTATAATTCTCTGAATTTCTCCAGTGTCTGTTGGAATGTTACCCTTTTCTTCTTTGATTTTATTAATTTGGATCATTTCGTTCTTTTGGTTAATTTTGCTAAAGGTTTGTCAATTTTGTTAATCTTTTCAAAGAACCAACTCCATTTCATTAATTCTTTGTACTGTGTCTTTCATTTCTGTTTCATTAATTTCGACCCTGATTGTGATGATCTCTTACTGCTTACTGTTCTGGGTTTTGTTTGTTCTTGTTTTTCCAGAGCCTTGTCTTTTTCTCTTGCAGCTTTCAATATTCTTCTTTGTTCTGTACATTTAGTGTTTTGATTATTATGTGACATGAGTGTCCTTTCTGTTCCTGTCTATTTGACATTCTATATGCCTCTTGCACCTTGATAAACATCTCCTTCCTCAGATTGGGGAGATTTTGTTCTAAAATGTTGAAAATATTTTTGATGTTTTGAAAATATTTTATAGGTTTCTTCTCCTGCACCTCTGATTCGTATATTTCACTCATTTTCTCCACGTTTTATTTTAGTTTGCCTTTCCTTTGGAAATTCTATTTCTCATTAAATTCTATTTTCATGTCTTGAGTTGTTTTCATTATTTCATTCAACTTGAGTGTTTTCACGGTCTTCATTCTGGAATTTAGGCATATTCTCTTTGGGCTCCTTGAATATATTTATAATTGCTATTTAGAAATCATTATCTTGTGCATCAACTAAGTTGCTCTTCTCAGGGAACATTAAGATGGGGGGGACTAATTTATGGAGGAGACATATTGTCATAGCTATTCATGTTGATTTTTCTGTATGTGTGAGACCTAGGCACCTGGAGTTAGGTCATTGGTTGTGTTTCCTGGTATGGATATCTAGTCTTATCTTTGTTGAGTGGGTGTTTGCATCTTGGTTTGTTCTGAACCCAATTTGTTGGGTTGTAGACCAGCTGAATGATGCTTTTGGTTCACTCTTGGGGGAAACTCTGTACTGATGTGTGGACAGAGTGTCAGAAGGGTTTCCAGTACAACTAGGATCCAAGAGCAATACTTCCATGGGGTTAGATTATTGCTCTAGATCTTCAGAAGTCTGTGGATGGTCACTGGGTTCTGCAGGTAGTCCTTGGGTTGCAGGGGCTGGGGTCACAGCCAGAGTGAGCAGTGATCCATAGGGGACAGTGGCAGGGTGCCACACCAAATTTAGGTGAAGATAGGTCGGGTGAATGCTGGTCTGGGAGTCCCTACCTAGGGTGGAGGTTACAGGATACCATGCAATCCCTAGACAGCATCATAGGTGGTTTGGTTGACAGTTGGGGTGGACTGTCTATGGGAGTCCCTAGCTGGAGTTAGAAGTCTGTGGTCACATCATGGTCCCTGAACTTCATGGCAGGTGGGGTGGTTAGCAGGCTGGAGGAGAGGCTCTGAGATACCTACCTGGTGTCAGAGTCTCAGGAACTGTGCAGTCTCCAAGAGGTGCTATGGGTGGAGTGGCTGGTCAGCCACCATTTTCTTTCTTTAGATGTGTGTGAGAGTTACTTCCAGCTTTAAAATATAGTTAACTGATAACGGCTCTTCAACTTCTTTGATTTCTAACCCCTTTTTACCTAAAATTGCCACATTTGGGCAACAAAAACATACAGTCCTAGGCATTACACACCACAGGAAGAATGCCTCAGCAGCTGAGTTTTTGGTCGGAGCAACATTTATTGCCCTAGAATGCAGGTCCAGTTGTAGGTTGTTTTTTTTTTTTTTTTGGTTTTTTGTTTTTTTCCAAAACCCACTATTGCCCACCTCTGAAGCTGCTAACGCTATTGCTGTTTCAATACCAGGAAAAGAGATGTTGTGTGTCCTTCCACTCATATACTATGGGAACAATAATAGCTTATGGTACAGTTGGGACCCTGGATTGAATAGGGCAAGGACACATGCTATCTTACATACTAATTTCTGATGACAATAGACAGGGAGACAAATGGTCTGTGTGCCTGCCCAGGTAACAGAAGAGAGTCTGCCTTTGCTATGTCACAAGCAAGAACCAGGTAGAATTCAGTTTTCCAATTCCTCTAAGAGGAGTCTTGATCTGCCCTTAGGATGGTCACTGGAGAAGAGCCAGCACATCAAATCTCCATATATGGAAAGGAAGTCTGGCACATGGAGGAGGTAATAGTCAGCCACTTACTAGCTCTTCTCTTCATCCTCTGTGGACAGAGTCCACTTTGAAGTCCTCAGAAATGCTGCCTAAGCTAGGAAAGTATATAATGGTTGGATCGAGGCCACAAAAGGAAGCCTATAAATTATATATCTTGCCAATTTTCAAAACTCCTCTTGGTTAAGTTAAGCAAAACCAGCTCCATGATAATAATACCTTATGTACTCAGGGCCCTGGGGGGTTTGTCGTTCTTATTTGCCTGGGTGCTTTACAGTGTCTAGGGCTCTTGTGTGTATTGTTTCAATTAACACCCATGGCAACCTTGGGAGAGAAGTACTAGCTCCTTTCACAGAAATGGAAGGTACTCAGTAAGCACTGCTGCTGTAACGTGACTAGGCAGCACCCCTCAGTATCCACAGGGCACTGACCCGGTTCTGTTATTCAGCCCTAGAGATTCCCATCTTACCCCTAGATGGCAACCTTCTTCGATCAATCTTAAGAATACCGGTAGGAAGTCATATAAATCCCAGCCGTTTTCATTCAAGTATGAATTTGTCCACAGTTTTGACAAGGAAGACTAAATGGCAGAGTTATGTGTCTGTTTGCTGTGTGGCTCCCTGTTCTTCCACTATCTGTGAGGAAAATACAGCTCCTAAGGATGGAGAGAGCTTCAGATTCTCAAATGTATGCTTCCTCCATTGATTATAAAATCTGTGTCTTCCAAAGGGATGAAGAACGACAGAGATCTCTGAAAGGTAAAGACTCCAAATTAAAATGTATATTAATCTGTAAAAAATTAACATAGAGAACCAGTGAGATGGTTCAACAGATGAGGGCACTTGCCTCCAAGCCTGTCAACCAGACTCAATCCCCAGAACCCACGTGGTAGAAGAAGATAAATCTCAGAATTTGTCCTCTGAACTCCACACACACTGTAACCTGTATGCATCCACAAAAATGCACATGCACACAAAAAATAAATTTAAAATGGAAAAAATTATATTGATCCTCATATTGATCTACATTCCATGGAATCCACCTGAAGAAAACATCTAGAGATTGAAAAAGAACTTTCTATATCTTGTGGCTAAAAGACCATGGTTGCAATACAATGAGCCATTGCACAATACTTGCATTCCACCAAGCTTTAGGGTGTTCATTAAAATGATTATAGTTTGAATATTATTGACTTTATAGCATTCACACAATGAGTTGTTTCAGGAGCAAGAAACTGGGAATTGAGGCCTGGAGCTAGTTAAATATCGCTTTGACCTCAAAGATATCAAAAGGCAGACTGACTCGGGGAACAACTTTTTACAGCTATGGAAGCATATCTGGTTTGGATTCTCCCACATTTTATGTTTGACTCCAAACTGGTTTTCAATAGTTACACAGATTTGCCTAAATGACTTGTTGTATCACACATCGCATTTTTTAAAGATAAATCAATAATTGCATCTTCCATGTGTAATGACTCCTCAGAATGAAGAAGAGCTTGTGGTATTGAAACTTGACAGGAATTCTAGAATACCAAGCTGATCCCATGCTGACAACTTAGATTTTAAATGCCACTCGTATAGTTTCTCTCTTGCCAACTTAACTAATCATGTGTGAAAGAAAGGAGTGGATATTATTATTTTAAAAATTGTGAGGGAGAGTATGACTTACATACGACCACTGGATGTGCTGACTAGACTCCAGTGGATGCATTTACAGTGAAGGACACTTGGGTACAAACACCTGAATGAATAGGTCTCAGCATGTGTGTCAGAGTGCATAGGGTTCAGTGAGGAAATGGGGGAGCATGGATGGAGGAGAGGGTCTGGGTTTGAGTGGGAAGTGTTGTATGAAATTTTAAAAGCTCAATAAAAAAAAAACGAAAAAAAATCATGGTAGGTTAATTAGGCTTCAGTGGATGGACCCACACTGAAGGACATTTGGGAATACAAATTAGATTCTGCAGACCATAATATACATACATATGTATATATATAATTTTATATATGTGCTAGAGTACATTAAATTGGGAGGGGTGCAGTAAGGAGAGGTGTGGATGGGGAGGAGATCTAAATGCCATCAAATCAAATTGTATGAAAATTGCAGTTTGTTTTGTTTTATTTTGCTATATGAGACAGGGTCTTGCTGTAGCCCCAGCTGGCCTGGAACTCATTTTGTAGACCTGCCTGGCCTTGAACTCATAGAGATCCACCTGCCTCTGCCTCCTGAGTGCTGGGATTAAAGGCTTGTACCACCATACGCAGCTGAAAATTCAATAAAAGTTTTTTTTTTTTTTAAGTTCAGTGCCAGGTATGGATTAAAAAAAAATTTTTTTCACAACAGTAATTCCCAAACTTGGGGCTTTGGATCACTCAGAAATATGTGAACTAATGAATAAAGAAAGCCCTCCAATTTATATCACACAAGAACATTTTTGTTCTTCTTTATATACAATAAAATCTGCAACATAGATAAAGGCTTTTGTATGTAAAACATCATCTGCTTTACAAAATAGTTGCATTCATCTGATTAGGCAATCGTGTATTTTATAAACAGAATAAACTACATTCTTCCTTGTAGTCCTACAAATTCTAATATAGAGAGATATACTTTTAGTTTTTTGATTAACATTTATTGATGTATTCACAATCAACACTTACTGATGTCTAAAGAGAATTCTCACATCAAATAGAGAAAGCACAGATGTCATCATGGATTTTATCAATAAGCACAGAGAGAAAAAGCCCCTATCTCTCAAAGGAAGCTGGGAAGTAGAGGGAAAATAGAAAGTCTGCAAACATGCTGTGATAGTTTGAATGAGGAAATATACTCCATGGGCTCCAAGTATTTGAACACTTTGTCCCCAGTTGGTAGCTCTGTTAAGGAGGTCTTAGGAGGTACAGTCTTGTTGGAGGAAGCATGTCACAGGGGCAGGCTTTGAGAACTCCTAGCCATACCCCATCTCTGGTTTCTTTCTCTGCTTCTTGTGCCTGCTTGAAGAAGTGAGTGCCTCCTGCCACCATGCTACTCCACCATGATGGACTCTTCTCCCTCAGGAACCATAAGCCAAATAAACTCTTCCTCCTGTAAGTTGGTTTAGTCATGGCATTTTATCACAGCAACAGAAAAGTAACATGTGTGCATACATGTAAGTGGTTAGACACAAGATTTATCTAAAAGGGACACAGGAAAAAGAAAGAAAACGCACATACCTGGAATAGACTGGAGTGCACAGTGGTTGTTGGCAAAGCCTGTGTCAAAACTGACCATCCCTCTTCATATAAGAAAGAAACGTCAAGGCTGTGGTGGCTGCTCCAGCAGCTAGACTTCTAAAACAAAGAAAAATGAAATGAAACTTGCACCCAAACCTGGGAGTGCATGCCTATAATCCCAGCACTTGTAATGTAGAGGACAGGCAATCAAGAGTTTAAGGTCATCCTCAGCTAATAGCAAGTTCAAGGCCAGCCTGAGTTACATGAGACTCTGCCTCAAAAAGAAAAAGAAAGGGCTGGAGAGCTGGCTCAGCATCTAAGAGTACCAGCTGCTCTTGCAGAGGACCCGGGTTCGATTCCCAGCAAACCATCCTTAACTCCAGTTCCAGGGGGATCCAACACTCTCTTCTGACCTCTGCGGCATTGCATGACACAGGTGCAGGCAATACACTCATACTCATAAAATAAAAATAATAAATAAAAAGCAACTGTTTAGAAAAAAGAAAATTCATACAAGGAAGGGGCAGTCTTAATTGGATCTACACATTTCTAATTCATTTAGTGTGAAATCTGCAGCTTGGACTTTTGTGTTTCCTGTTACCTTTTGAATCCTTTGAACATTTTTCATAAAATAAGTAATATTTCCACTGAAAATAGATTAATAGGTTTTATTCCCATACATTGTCAGCTGTAATAGGAATTTATTTTCCTTGTTGATTGTACATTGCAAGAGCATTTCTTCCATTGCTTTATAATAGCAGCTGAAAAATGAACAATCACCAATCTCATATATCAAAAAGAACAGGGATTTAGAGTGAAATGGTACGTCTTCACATTTGATTCATCAGTGTAAGTATGTCACCTCTCCCTGAGCTCCAATGTCCTCAGATATAAAAAACATTGTGGGCATTGAGGGGTTCTGTAAGGAAAAAGACAAAAGTAAATCTCCATGCTGGTGAGGACTGTCTGCTGTTAAGTGCCAAGAGCCAATGGCGGGAGCTGAAGCAGGCAAGAGCCTGTGCGGACAAACTGACTGAGACCAGAACTGGAAGAATGCCATGGGGAAGGACTCTCTCAGCTTCCTGCAGGCCCTCCTAAGGGTGACCCACCACATTCTTAAGCTCAGATCACACCAGCATACACCAGCAGTGAGTGCCCTTTTCCAAAAGCCCCAGAACAAAGCTCTGTGCTGGGCTCTTGTTGGCCTGGCTGTGGTTGTGTATCCATCCGTAGCCTAGAAGTATGAAGCGATGAGTTGCTCACTGCTCACATCTGCCATCCAGGTTATGTGCCATCAGTGTATCAGGTGGATTAGCATGAAGCCAGGAGTAGAGAAGCCTTAGAGAGAAACAACTCTCCTGAAAGGAGAGCGAATGCTCACCGGATCAGGGCACTTCAGTTGTATAGTAAATATTGCTGTATTTTACCATTATTAAACAAATCCCATGTAGCTAATGGCAGCTTAAAAACCACGTTTCATGGGGCTGGAGAGATGGCTCAGTAGTTAAGAGCACTGGTCACTCTTGCAGAGGCCCCAGGTTCAGCTCCCAGCACCCACAGGGCAACTAACAACCATCTGTAACTTCAGTTCTGGGACACCCAACGTTCTCTTCTGACCTCCATGGGCATTGCATAACATGGGTGCACTTACACACATACAGGCAATATTCTCATACACATAAAAATAATAAATAAAATATTTTTTTAAATCATGTTTCATGAGGCTGAGGAGATGGCTCAGTGGGTAAAACGCACTTGCCATACAAGCATAAGGACCTAAATTTGAATCCCCAGGATCTACATAAATCCACTCACAGTGCAAGTATCTATAATCCCAGTTTCCTTGTCAGGAAGACAAGAAAATCCTTGGCAGCTGGCAGACCAGTTTGCCTGGTATACACAGTAGCAAAACAACAAAGAGACAGACCCTGTCTCAATCAATGTAGAAAGCAAGGATTGATTGATAGCCAAGGCTGTCCTCTGACTACACACACACACACACCATGGTTCGTGCACACCTGTGCGTTCACACATATAAGTGCTCTCTCTTTCTCTCTCTATCTCATACACACAAATGTTTAAAAATCACATTTAAATACTCATTGTGGTGAGATGCACAAAACTATGTAATACAGCGCCCTATCTCCAAGACCCTTAATAAGTATTATTCCTGGAGACAGACTAGTTCAAAGCAACAGTTCACAACTTTTCCTAAAAGAGCCTGATAGTAAGTGCTTTTGGCTCGTGGGTCACTTGATCACTATGACACAGTCAGCAGAAAGGCAGCCATAGAACATATACAAATCAAAGAACTTGGCTGTGTTCCAGCAGAATTTCCTTTGTGGACACTGCAATTAAATTTCATAGCATTTTTAGATCTCACAAAAGATAATTCATTCGTTTTACTCTTCACAAACATTTAAAAATGTAGAAACTATTCTCAGCTCACAGGCCATGCAGAAAGAGGCAGTGGGCCAGATTTGGCCAGTGATCTGTACATCAATGACCCCAGGTTTCAGAGCAGAAAAATGAAATGCAGGACAGTAGTAACAGAGTTTGTCTACTCCAGAGGAACCCCTGATCTGGAATGGGTTCTGCAGGCTGCCCTGAAACAGGGGTAAGTTACTATGAAAGAGAGCTTACCATGCCACCAACTACAGTAGAAGGAGTGGGCTTGGCTGAGATACTTTCTTTAGCACAGATTAAGACCCAGAGAGGGATTCGATTAGCTTCATCTACAATACCCCAGCAACCAGAGTAATGAGCTCCGTGTAGCCCCAGAGGGGCACAGACCCGGGTGTTCCAGTGACTGTGCCCATCACAACTGGTTCTGCAGAATATCTACAGTTTGATGACAAGCAAATTCCTTTTTTATTTTAAGCAAGCAGCCCTGGAAAAAGACACTCCAATGATGTTCAATTCTGCATAGAAAACTAATAAACAAAGTAAGTACTTTGGGGGCTGTCTTTCCAAGTGTAAACTCAAACTAGCATGTAAATCCGCTGAGTATTTATTTCCCTACACATTCAGCATAATTAACCTGGGCCACTCACACTGTGCTAGGGATGATGGTAGTTCTCACATATTCTCACAAGAGAGACTAGATGTGTGAATCCTTCTCTTATAACAGATATATTTGGAGTCAACATGAAATAGTTTTGTTTCTTTTAAATACTGATCTATTTCCCACTACCAAATCCCTATTTCTTTTTTTAATATTTTGTTTATTTTTATTTATGTGTATGAGTGTATTGCCTGCATGTATGTAAGTGTATGAAATAGTTTTGTTTCTTTTAAATACTGATCTATTTCCCACTACCAAATCCCTATTTCTTTTTTTAATATTTTGTTTATTTTTATTTATGTGTATGAGTGTATTGCCTGCATGTATGTGAGCGCACCCATGTCATGCATTGCCGCAGAGGTCAGAAGAGGGCTTCAGATTCCCCTGGAACTGGAGTTAAGGACAGTTCGTAGCCGCCATGTGGGTGCTGGGAATCGAACCCGGGTCCTCTGCAAGAGCAGTCAGTGCTCTTAACCACTGAGCTATCTCTCTAGCCCCTACAAAAGCTTCTTAAAGTATAAACATATACAAATATAAAAAGAGATTAAAATAAGTTACCCTATAAGAGGGGAACATTACCCCTACTAGAAACCATAAGCTAGCA
This sequence comes from Nannospalax galili, assembly GCF_000622305.1. NCBI lineage: Eukaryota > Metazoa > Chordata > Mammalia > Rodentia > Spalacidae > Nannospalax > Nannospalax galili. The sequence goes on along the minus strand of NW_008341028.1, from coordinate 3,066,286 downwards.
AAGTAAAAGCCTAATGCCAGGAATGGACTCCCTTTTTAAAGCTGGAACCAGGGTTCCATAGACCCTTAAGCAATACTGGCCTATGCCCCTGCTCTTGGTTACCCACCAGAACCTCACAGTCAGACTCTATTTTTAAAGACACTGCATACATGTGCTGTAGAACAAATAAGGGAAATCAAACTGGTATTTCCAAACTTCATCTTTACTGGCTAACTGTCATAGTGCTGGAAGGTGCTATATGTGCTCAAAGAAGAGAAAATTAATCATCAGCCTTACCCAGCTATGACTCCTGAGAGCTCCTACAGCAACTGGCCTAGCAGGGTCTGCCCACTGGTATAATAATGGCATTAATATTATGAGAGTAACTAATCACTTTCTGTTGATTTACTTTCCCCTTCATAGAATGGAGACCATACCTGACATTGATGTCAGGCCTAGAAACCTGTGATTAGATAAGTCACAAGATATAGAGGACAGCCTAATACCAATATTCTGTTAAGTAGATATAGTATTAAACAGAAGCCTAATGACTTATTGTTACACTCACCCACAGACTAATGCATCTCTCAATTCTCAGCAGAGAAGCAAACTTACGCTACAGATGATGATCAATACAGAGACCCACAACTGGCCAATGTGCAGAGAATAAGAGACTACAGAGTGCTTATCCCTGTAAAGCCCACCTATATCAAACCTCTATCTCCCAAGGTTCAGAGAATACTGCAGAAGAGGCGACAGAAAGATTGTAAGAGGCAGAGGTGGTGAATGACTACAAGGAAACAGTTTTCCAGGCAGCTAGGCAGTTACTCATACAAACTCACAGCAATGGTGACAGCATGCACAAGACCCACATAAGATCAAGCAGACAAGATCTGAGCATAGAAGTGGAGAATTGGATAAGAAGCCCCAACCCTAGTGGAGGAACTACTGGCAACAAATAGCTGCTGGGAGAGGGAGAGTCAGGGTTTTTAATGTTTTATTTATATTTATAATTTTTATGTGTATGAATGTATTGCCTGCATGTATGTAAGTGCATCCCATGCAGTACCTGCAGAGGTCAGAAGAGGGCATTGGATCCCCTGGAACTGGAGTTACAGAGGACTGTTAGCCATCACATGGGGGCTGGGAACTGAACCTGGGTCCTTTGCAAGAGTAGTCAGTACTCTCAACCACTGAGCCATCTCATGAAATTAGGCAGGGTGATAATAAGGGTGGTGCAGAGAAGGGAGGAGATCTAAATATGGTCAAAATATATTTTTATGAAATTCAGAAAATTTTAATAAAAATTAGAATTAAACAAAGGACAACATATGGGCACTCCACAGCCTAGGATTATTCCAATTAAAATGTGTACAATTTTTCATCAGTGCTCCTTTTATTGTATTCACAGGCCCAGAGAGGAGACCAAAACCAAGCCTGGAGTTCCACAACATTGGCCTGTGGAAGCTGTAGACAAAGAGAGAAGGTCAGAGTCCACAGGCAGAGGTGTAAAGGCAAGGAATTCCAAAACTCAGGTGGGAAGCCCTTGTCTCAAGGAAGGCAGGTAAGGTGCCCAGGCTTTCAGTGGCCCACAGCAGGTGTGGGAGGAAGGAGAAGAGAAGACCAGGCCAGAGCTGACCCAAGGCAGGACCTGCAAGCATGCAGAGCCACACCAGAAAGCTGAGGAGGAAAGGACCAGAAAGGGGCATCTGGCTCTTGGATGTGACTGTTAGTGCATGTAGTTGTTGACTCTCGAAAGAAGACTAGGGATACACCCTGCATCCCTCAATACCAGCCCCACGGGGGAAAACAACATCTCAACAGTCTTACAACTTAGTCTTGTCCCAAACACTGTGCCTACCTCCACTGAAAGAAGAAAAGTATTTTAACCAAAAAGAAAGACTCAACCAACAGACTTCACCAAAACAGAATCAAAGGCAACCTGAAAAAACAAAACATGTCCACTCCAAACATTACTAATCACATAACAATGGTCTCAATGAGAGTGACTTGGAAGAATTCCCAAGAATTCAAAAGAATGATTATAAATAACTCAAGGATATGAATATATTCTAAGAAAACAAAGAGTTTAATGAAATGTGGAAGTCAATCTGATATATGAAAATGGAATTCAATAGAATTACTGTCAAAGTCAAACTAAAATGATTCTGGAAGTGAAAACTTCAGTAAGATAGATAAACACCTCACTGGAATAAATAGATCATGTGGAAAACAGTGTCAGGGCTGGGAAAGAAATTGAATCACTCAGTAAAAAATGATTAGTTTAGAAAGAAATATGAACAGAACATGGGAGGGATTTGGGACATGGAGAAAAAAAAAAACAAATCTTCAAATAAATGGGCATGGAAGACTGCCCACACCAAAGGTATATAATATATTTTCAATAAAATTATTAAAGAAAATTTCCCAAACCTAAAGGAAGAGATGCTCAGGCAGGTGCAAGGGGCCTACAGAATAATACCAAATAAACCAGACCAGAAAAGAAACTCCCCACAACATATTAAGACACAAAGGGCTGAAGAGATGGCTCAGCAGTTAAGAGCACTGGCTGCTCTTGCAGAGGATCCAGGTTCAATTCTCAGCACGCACATGGTGACTAACAACCATACATAATGCCAGTTCTATGGGAATCTGATGCTTTCTTCTGACATCTGCAGGCATTGCACTACACAGTGCACCTACATGTATGCAAGCAATATACTCATACACATAAAATAAAAATAAGTAAAATATTTAGAAAATAACAAAGGCTTTAAAAACGCTGACTAAATAAAGGATAATAAAATATATGATGGGACTGGAGAGATGACTCAGCAATTAAGAGCACTGACTGCTCTTCCAGAAGACCTGGGTTCAATTCCCACTACCCACATGACGGCTAAGAGTCGTCTGTAACTCCAGTTCCAGGGGATCCAACACCATCTTCTGGCCTCGGTGGGTTTTGTGAAACATGGATGCACTTACATACATGCAAGCAAAACACACACACACACACACACACACACACACACATATGAGAAAGGTTAAGCCACTTAAAAAGGCAAGCCTATCAGAATAGCATCTGATTATTCAATAAAAAGTTTTAAACTCAGAAGGACCTAGAAAGATCTATTCCGTGTTCTGAAAGACCGTAAAAGCCAATTCATACTATTATACACAGCAAAGCTATATATTAAAATTGAATGAAAAATAAAATTCTTCCATGATAAAAACATATTAAAGTAAATTATAACCAGTAAGTCATTTCTACAAAGGATACTGGAAGGAATTCTTCAAACTAGGAGAAGGATAAACTCACTAATGCCACCACAGGTAATAAATAACGAATACCAGTACAATTAATCAAAAGAGGTTTAAGAAAACACCACATGACAGTAATCAAGACATAATAATAACTCTAAATATCAGCAGTCTCAATTTTCCAATAAAAGTTATTGTGGCAGTGCACTCCTTTAATCCCAGCACTTGGGAGGTAGGTGGATCTCTGTGACTTCAAGGCCAGCCTGGTCTACATAGTGAGTTTCAGGTCAGATGCAGCTACAGGGAGACCTTGTATTAAAAAAAAAAAAGAAAAAAAAAAAAAAAAGCCATTAACGAAGAAAGACGTGCTCTTGGTGAGCCCCAGAATAATGTCTTTGCTCAGATTATCTCTATTTTGTTTAAATTCTTATGCTCACCTGCACCACCTTGTCTAGTAAAGGTGTAGCTAGCAATGTGCATGGTATAAATTCTATCTCCAGCACCTGCTAAAGGACCACAGTGTGTTAAAGACTTGGTCTGCAGGATGGTGTTGGGAAATAGTGAAACCTATAAAGGTAGGCCTTGTGGGAGTTTCTTAGGTCACTGGGGGAGTACCATGGAAACGAACTGTGGGACCCCAGACTCTTCATTATTCTCTTAGCTACTGGGTACAGGAGGTGAGCAATTTTAGCTCCCTTAGGTTCCTGCCACAACCTGTTAATTTGTCAGAAAATCAGAGCAATGGGGCCACTTGATTATGGATTACAGCCTCCAAAAGTGCAACAAATATTTTCTTTTCATGATCAATTATCTCAAGCATTTCATTATAGATAAACAAAACTCATTAGTACACTATACATTGGATCTTGGGATAACCCATCTCTCTGGGATCTGCTTTCACTATCAAAGATTATTTGAAGAAGGATATGGGGCCCATCGAAGCAGAATGTAACAAATTTTAAAATTTCTTTTCATTAAATAAAATGGACATCTGTGTATAAGATGCTGTCAGTACTGGCACGTCATTTGCAAGATTTGTGAATACAAAGTCCCATTAATTTTCCTTGTTTTAAAGGGACACTGATGCCAGCAAGATGGCACAGCTGGTAGGGGAAAGGAGAAAAGTGCGGGAGAAAAGTGACTCCGAGAGTTGTTCTCTCACCCCACATTTGCACAGTGCTGTGAAGGAACACTGATGTTTCTATTTCATTAATTTCTGCCCTCATTTTGATGATTTTTCTTCATCTACTTCTTTTAGGCTTGGTTTTTTCCAAGGTTTTGATTTTTTTGCTTATTCAAGGTCTTAAGGTGTATCATTAAATTATTAATTTCAGATATCTCAGTGTTTTTTTTTTTTTAATGTAGGCCCTTAGTACTATAAACTCTCCTCTTCGGACTTCTTTAGTTGTGTTCCAAAGATGTTGGTATGTTGTGTTTTAATTTTCATTCAATTCTAGGAATTTAAATATTTGATTTCTTGATTTCTTCACTGATCCAATGATTCAACAGTTTGCTTTTAGTCTCCATGAGTTTGTGTGCTTTCCAAGGTTCCTGTTGTTGCGGATATCTAGCTTTATTCCATTGTGGCCAGATGAAATACACAGTGCTATTCCAATCTTCCTATATTTGTTTAGACTTTGTCTCCTAATAGGTAATCAATTTTGGAAAAAGTTCTATGGGCTACCGAGAAGAATGTGTATTCTTCAGTATTTGGGTGGGATATTATGTAGATGTCTGTTAAGTCTATTTGATCTATGGCATCATTTAACTCCAGTGTTTCTCTGTTTAGCTTTTGTCTAGATGATCTGTCTATTGGTAAGAGTGAGGTATTAAGGTCACCCACTGTCACTATGTTAGGGTTAATATGTGGCTTCTATCTAACAGCATTTTATGAGGTTGGGAACAACTGTGTTTGGTGTATGTATGTTTAGAAATATAATACTCACTTGGTGGATTGTTCCCTTAAGCAGTGTATAGTGACCATCATTATTTCTTCTGTACAGTTTTGGTTTTCAGTTTATTTTATCAGCCATTGGAACCGTTACACTGCTTGTTTCCTAGTTCCATTTTCTTGGCATGCCTTTTTCCATTCTTTCACTCTAAGGTGGTATTTATCACTGATGGTGAGATGGAGGCAGTAAAAAGATGGATCCTGTTTTCTCATCCAATTAACTAGTCTATAACAAAATAGAGATAATCTGAGCAAAGACTTTATCCTGGGGCCCACCAAGCACTTCCTTTACCTCTGCACTTCTTTCTTCCTAATGGCTTGTTTCTATGGCTCAGAATGCTTTTATTTTTTTCCATTAGCTCACACTCCTGTCTCCCCACTAAGCCTTCACCTTGTAAATAAAAGAAAAATTGGCACTTGCTGAAAATCTCTGTTTGGTTTTTGTGATGCTTGCAGGATGCCTAAATTAGCCCAGAGGATTCCTGACTGGCAATCCTTTTCAGTTATACTGTTAACCCATCAGCAGACCTGGACTGCACAAACCAAGTTTTCTACTCTGTCATTAGTCAGTGGTTTCATTGGGTGGTTTCTTCAATCAGCTAATTGCAGCCTTCAAAGGAATGGCATCACTGCTTGGTTAGAAGATAAGTTAAGCTAATCAAAAGCCATTTTTCAGAGAAAATGAGCTTGAGATATTAAAGAACCTGTGCTGCTAGTTTCTGGGAGCTGGTGAGTATGCAGGCTTGAATGTCTGAAATTAATCTTATTATTGTACATCCTTGACTGAGTGGTGAAAATGTGGAAGCAGGGATATCCACAACCCAAAAGGAATGTCAGCAACAAAGTAACCCAAACTTGTCTGTTTACAATCAAAGTGAAGTTTGGAGATTAAAATACTTTGTTCAAAGACTAGAACGAAATTACAACAAAACCATGGTCCCTTTCATATCGAAAGATATTAGTATTAAGTTCTATATTTTCACAAAATAAAACCAAATGTAGAGAAAGATGGTTTCTAGAGAAGAAGTAGTCTAATCGCTCAATTTTTAGGGTAAACAACAGTAAGCCTGACTAATGGCTGTACTTAGGCACTACAGTAGTGCATTGAGGCAAGGTTCAAAGTCTTATATCTGGGCAGCATTTTCCTTATCAAGAAGAAAATCATTAGTAAGTAAAAAATAATTTGCCAAATTCTTAACCCTTATGGCCCCAAAGCCAGGGGGTTCAAACCCTTGAAAAAATAAAAAAAAAAAAAAACATACCAGTCACTTTAATTTTGGGTTATATTTTCTTGGTTTTGTAAGATCATGTAGTTGGCCCAAAGTTAACCACTTTCTTTTTTTAAATTATTTATTTAATAATCACATAATTAGAAGAAGGATTTCATTACAACAGCATTGACAAATTCAATAACACTTTCCAGAGTTAAGATGCTCTTTCTTTCTTTTGGTTAACTGGGCTAGTGGTCTACCAATCTTGTTTATCTTCTTAAAGAACCAGCTCTTGGATTCGAGACACACAGATGCACACACACACACACACACACACACACACACACACACAACACACACACACACACAC
>NW_008341028.1:3058909-3059286 GCF_000622305.1 Nannospalax galili | reverse complement strand
TTTTTTAAAAATTTAATAACCACATGATTAGAAGAAGCATTTCATTACAGCTTTAACATATTCAGTAACACACTCCAGAGCAAGGACACATCTCTTTCAAGAATGGCTATAAATTTTTAGGTTCACAGTTGAGTTAATACAGTTATACAATATTAACTCAGTATAGGCCCTGTAAGATATAAAATTGAATGAGTTTTTACCCTTTAAAGAAGATCTCCATTTGAAGATATGCTGTTTCCTACATTTTTTAATATTTTTTTAAAAATTTTTTTTAGACGAACCATATCATTACAGCTTTAACATGCACAATAACAATTCCCAGAGCAAAGACACAGCTCCTTCAAAAGCGGCTATAAAATTTCTAGGTTCGCTATCGA
>NW_008341028.1:3058326-3058606 GCF_000622305.1 Nannospalax galili | reverse complement strand
AACATGACGTAAATTTTTATGCTTCCTCCTCAAATATAATACAATTTTTTTCATTTGTTGATTTTTTTTTCCTGTGTGTGTGTATATCACACAGAACATCCCAAATCATCTTATTCAACTATACACCCACTTCCCAGATGGCACCCTCCCATAGCCTCCCTCCCCCAACTAGAGCCCTTATACTCTGATATCCCTGCTAGTGTCTGCTGAGGGTGTTGTGGGCACCCTCAGCCATTCCCCACTACTTGTCCATCTGGTGAATCTAGTCAGCCTATCTAGA
>NW_008341028.1:3057052-3058083 GCF_000622305.1 Nannospalax galili | reverse complement strand
CTTTCTTTTACCAGTTCTGCCTATGTGAAGATAAATCAAAGGTCCTGCTCGACCATGGCTGGCTTCACTTGGAAGCACAGAGAAAATTTTTCCTCTGTGTTGACCCTCCTCTTTGTAGACTGGGCACTGGTTCACATCCATCTTGTGGGGTCTCCTCAGCCTCCTTGATCAAGAGGACAGGAGACCCACCACAATTACAGGACATTTTGGGAGATGTTCATACTCCCCTGGAACTAGTTGACCTAGGAGGTGAAGGAACAAAAACTGTCCTTTATGTCCCTCTGACCAAATTAGTATAGGCCTCAAAGTATGTCTGTTAAACATCCAAGAAGGTTAGTTCCACTAGTCTGGTACTTTTAATTACTGTGTGCCATGTAGATAAATCTTGGGCAAAGACCAAGTGTTCTCAGATAAACCTTACCTAGACATATATTTCTTGATCTGCTGTGTATACTTTGTCAGTAGCTTGTTGGAATAATATTGTTCCCTCTGGTTTTTAAAACTAGCTAGGCATTTTATCTTTTGCATTGCTTAACCCCTCCATCATGGTTTCCCCAACTAAGGTGCCCCCATTTTCTGCCTTTCTCCTTTAATAATACCCTTCTCCTATGGTCCTACCTCTCTTGAGCTCCTTTTTTCCCTTTATCCCCTAGGTTCCTTGTATACCCTTCCCTCCCCCCTCCCTTAAACTATCTCAATTTTTAACCATATCTTCCTTAGTAATGCCTGTTTCCTACTGTTCTTCTCTTTCAGGTTATTTCTTTTCCTTTACCTCCCTGTTTCCTTTCCATTATCCTGGTTCCTGTAGTTATGTCTGGTTGCATACTTATTTATCAGAGTCTGGTTCTAGGATCCACATATGAGGGAGAACATATGTAGTTGTTTTTTTTTTTCTGAGTCTGTGTTACTTCACGTAGTATAACAGTTTCTAGTTCCATCCATTTACCTGCAAATTTCATGATTTCATCTTTCTTTACTGCTGAGTAAAACTCCATCGTATAAATGAACCACATTTTCATTATCCACTGAGG
>NW_008341028.1:3051021-3055928 GCF_000622305.1 Nannospalax galili | reverse complement strand
TCAAGAAAGTAACACAAGTATCTGCTTAACATATGTGTATACATACACAAGCCTATTCTTAACCAAATAGGACAAAAATACTCAGGTCAATTACAATCCACGTTTCTGCAACTGGTCACGTGGCCCAAGTTGGTATTTGTAACTACCTTCCTCTACAACCCATTCTGTATTTCCTCCACCATCATCAAACACCTCTGCAAGTCTTGGCTTTTTTCGCTGGAGGAGTGATCCATACTTTCATCCCTGAAGGGTCTGGGCCATTTGTTGTCCTGTCTGGATTGGGTTGTTGCAGTTTCCCATTGGCCTTAATCACAGGACATGGTAACACCAAAAGTCGCCCTAAGGAATCTCCTGCCTTCCAGATATAATCTTCACTACCTCCATTGTGAAGAGCTAGTCCAATTTCCCCCTGGTTGTCTGGGTCATAACCCCTCCTAATACTGTTATTCCTTTCTTAGCCTGCTGACTTAAGGGCATCAGAAGCCCAAAGTATCCAGGGGGAAGTCTTAGCTTCCAGTTCAACGGAATGTTTGTTGTCTCTCCTGGCAGAAGCACTCCCTCCTCTGGAACCAAAACATCCAAGTCAGTAGACTGTAAAGTCGAGGGTGCAGGAAGCAAAAATTTTTCTAGTGGGTCACCAGGGGTGGTAGTGAGCGGAATCATTCCCACTTCCACACCTTGATTCCTGGACCCATGAATCCTGACTGTAGGAGAAACTGTACCATATATTGGACACTGATTCAAAGCATACACTGCCTTCTGGAGGACCCTGCCCCAGCCCTCTAGGCTATTGTCACCTAATTGGCACTGCAGCTGTGTCTTTAAGAGGCCATTTCATTGTTCTATCAGGCCAGATGCCTCAGGATGGTGGGGAACATGGTAAGACCAGTGGATTCCATTACCATAGGCCCACTGTTGTACTTCTTTGGCTGTGAAGTGAGTTCCTTGGTCAGAAGCAATGCTGTGTGGAATACCATAATGGTGGATAAGGCATTCTGTAAGCCCCTGGATGGTAGCTTTGGCAGCATCATTATGTGCAGGAAAGGCAAATCAATAACCAGAATAAGTGTCTATTCCTGTAAGGACAAAGCACTGTCTCCACAAAGATGGAAGTGGTCCAATGTAGTCAACCTGCCACCAGGTTGCAGGCTGGTCACCACGGGGAACAGTGCCATATCAGGGGCTCAGTGTTGGTCTCTGCTGTTGGCAGATCTGGCATTCAGCAGCAGCTGTAGCCAGGTCAGCTTTCATGAGTGGGAGTCCATGCTGTTTAGCCCATGCATAACCTCCATCTCTGCCACCATGGCCACTTTGTTCATGGGCCCATTGAGCAATGACAGGGATAGCTGAAGAAAGAGGCTGACAATCTATAGAGCAGGTCATCCAGTCCTTCAGTGTTGTTCCAGAAATTGGCTGTAATGCCACAGCTGTCCACTTCTGAGTAGTGCCTGCATAGCGTGCAAAACCATCTGTAAACCAAACCCTAGTCTTTTCTCCCTCAGTCAACCGATCATAGGGCATACCCCATGAAGCCATAGGTGCATGCTGGATAACAGGAGGCATCATAACAGGAGTGGGAACCATAGGCATTTGGGCAGCTTCTTCATGTAACTTGCTTGTGCCCTCTGGACCTGCTCGAGCCCGATCACGTATATACCACTTCCATTTGATAATGGATTGTTGCTGTGCACGGCCTACTTTATGGCTCGGGGGGGCAGATAACACCCAGCTCATGATGGGCAGCTCCGGTCTCATGGTGACTTGGTGGCCCATTGTCAAATGTTCAGTTTCCACTAAGGCCCAATAGCAAGCTAAGAGCTGTCTCTCAAAGGGAGAATAGTTGTCCGCAGATGAAGGCAAAGCCTTACTCCAAAATCCCAATGGCCTCCGCTGTGAGTCCCCTATGGGGGCCTGCCAGAGACTCCAAACAGCATCTTTATCTGCCACTGATACCTCAAGCACCATCAGGTCTGCTGGATCATATGGCACAAGCAGAAGAGCAGCTTGTACAGCAGCCTGGACCTGTTGAAGGGCCCTTTCCTGTTCCAGGCCCCACTCAAAGGTAGCTGCCTTCCGAGTCATTTGATGTATGGGTCATAGTAACACACCCAGATGAGGAATGTGCTGCCTCCAGAATCCAAACAGGCCCACCAAGCATTGTGTTTCTTTCTTGGTGGAGGGAGGGGCCAAATGCAACAACTTATTCTTCACCTTAGAAGGAATGTCTCTGCATGCTCCACACCATTGAACGCCTAGAAATTTCACTGAGGTAGAAGGCCCTTGAATTTTGGTTGGATTTATTTCCCATCCTGTCACACGCATATGCTTAACCAACAAGTCCAGACTGTCTGCTACCTCCTTCTCACTGGATCCAATCAGCATAACATCATCAATATAGAAGACAAGTGTGATAATTTGTGGAAGAGTCAGGGAATCGCGATCCCTTCAAACCAAGTTATGGCACAATGCTGGAGAGTTAGTATACCCTTGAGGCCAGACAGTAAAGGTATACTGTTGGCCTTCCCAGCTGAAAGCAAATTGCTTCTGGTGGTCCTTATGAATGACTGTTGAGAAGAAAGCATTTGCCAATCAATAGCTGCATACCAGGTACCAGGAGACGTATTAATCTGCTCGAGTAAGGAAACCAAATCTGGTACAGCAGCTGCAATTGGAGTCACTACTTGATTAAGTTTTTGATAGTCAACTGTCATTCTCCATGACCCATCTGTCTTCTGCACAGGCCAAACAGGAGAGTTAAAGGGAGATGTGGTGGGAATCACCACCCCTGCATCTTTCAAGTCCTTGATGGTAGTACTAATTTCTACAATCCCTCCAGGGATGCAATACTGGTTTTGGTTCACTATTTTCCCTGGCAGAGGCAGTTCCAGTGGCTTCCATTTGGCCTTTCCAACCATAATAGCCTTTACTCCACAGGTCAGGGAACCAATGTGGGGATTCTGCCAATTCCTAAGTATATCTATCCCAATTATACATTCTGGTACTGGGGAAATAACCACAGGGGACCCACTGGACCTACAGTCAATTGGACTTCAGCCAAAACTCCATTTATCACCTGACCTCCATAAGCCCCTACTTTAACTGGAGGGCCACAGTGCTGTTTAGGATCTCCTGGAATCAGTGTCAACTCAGAACCAGTATCCAATAGGCCACAGAAATTCTGATTATTTCCTTTCCTCAATGTACAGTTACTCTAGTAAAAGGCCACAGGTCCCTCTGGGGAAGGATGGGTGAGAGGCGAACAGCATAACTCTTTGGTACTGTGACAAAGTCCTTCCTCAAGGGCACCCAGCCTTCCCTTCATTCAAGGGGTTCTGGGTCTGTAAACTGTCTCAAGTCTGGAAATTGGTTGACTGAGAGAGATTCTCTATTGCTATGATCCAATACTGACTCCTGTCATTCATCCTAGAGCTTTTCTGCTTATACAGATCAAATAAAAACTTAGTATGCTTCTTATGTATGTGGTCCCTGGAAACACCATGATTGATTAGCCAGTACTGCAGGTCCATCTGAGTCATGCCATTGTAGGTGTTGTTTTGCCTTTGCCGCCCATTACAATAAGTATGCTCACCTAGTCTTTGGTAATTCAATAAGGGCACACTTGGAAACATTTAAACTGTTGATTCGAATCTGGAGCTTGTCAATTTTATCATTAAGCTCATGGTTTATCTTCATTTTATCTGGAGACACTAGGAGTAGCCAGCCAGCATCACCATTTTTCTTATTTTTTCACAAACTGTCAAATGTTTTATGTATAGAGTCACTAAATTTCTTACTCTTAACAAGAGGTGACTTAGGAGATTCAAATGGGTCTATTTCTACAATTGTTTCAAATAGTCTACACCACAGATTTTCAGTGCTCTCCTTGGTACCTCAAGACTCTGAGTCAGAGAGCCTGCTCCAAATACCAACAAGCCCATTAAAGAAATTCATCCTTTCAATTCTGTTTCTCTAGAATTACTCATGGTGCCACAGACTGTGTTAGCCAGTGTTCTCCGAAAAAACACAACCGGCAGAATCAACATATATGTATAGAGATTTATCAGCTTAGCTCACAGGATAGAGTCCGAGTAGTCCAACAATGGCTGCTCCAAACTGGAGACGCTCAGAATCTGGAGCCGCTCAGTCCACAAAGCTGGATGTCTCAGTAGTCCCAATCTGGCACTGAAGGTCTGACACATTCCAAAAGATCAGCTAGTCTTAGAAGGCAAGCAGCAAGAAGCCTGGGGTTCTCCTCTGCCATGGTCTTTTATACTGGCTGCCATCAGAAGGTGACACCCACATTTAGGGTGTGTCTTCCATCTTCAGATGATCCAATCAAGAAGATCTCTTTCATTTCAGTTAATCCCAGACCCACTCAAATTGACACCCAGGATTAGCCATCACAATTAGTGATGCGGAACATCTTTTAAGATGCTTCATAGCCATCTTTACTTCTTCTTTTGAGAACTCCCTGTTCAGCTCCTTAGCCCACCTTTTAATTGGATTACTTCTTGTCTTGATTCTGTTTTTTGAGTTCATTATATATTCTGAATATTAAACCTCTGTCAGACGTGCCACTGGTGAAGATTTTCTCCCATTGTGTGGGTTCTCTCTTCACTTCCCTGGTTGCCTCCTTTGATGTACAGAAGTTTTTAGTTTATTGAGGTCCCATTTGTTGATGCTTGACCTTGTTTCCTGAACAATTGATGTCCAGTTTAGAAAATCCTCTCCTAAACCTATAACTTGTAGGTGTTTGCCAATGTTTCCTTCTAATGGTTTCAGAGTTTCAGGCTTTACATTGAGGTCTTTGATCCATTTGGAATTGACTTTTGTGCAAAGTGAAAGATAGGTGTTTAGTTTCATTCTTCTGCAGGTGGAGATCCAGTTTTGCCAGCACCATTTACTGA
>NW_008341028.1:3049581-3050221 GCF_000622305.1 Nannospalax galili | reverse complement strand
GATCTCAGCCTTGTCTGGTTCCTGATTTCAATGGGAATATTTCCAGTTTTTCTCCATTTAGAATGATGTTGGCTGTGGGCTTGTTATATTTGGCTTTAATTATGTTGAGGTATGTTCCCTCCAGTCCAATTCCCTCTAGGACTTTGAACATAAATCATGTTGAATTTTGTCAAAGACCTTCTCTGCATCTATTGAAATTATCGTGTGGTTCTTGTCTTTGAGCCCATTTATATGATTTATGATGTTTATTGACTTACGTATGTTGAACCATCCCTGCATCTCTGGGATAAAGCCGACTTGATCATGGTGGATGATTTTTTAGATGTGTTTCTGTATGTGGTTTGGTAGCCTTAATGTTCATTAAGGATATGGGTCTATAGTTTTCTTTTTTGGTTGTATCTTTACCTGGCTTTAGTATTAGAGTGATGCTGGCTTCATAGAAGGAATTTGTAAGTTCTCCCTCCATTTCCATCTTTTTGAATAAATTAAGTACTATCAGATGTAGATCTTCTTTAAATGTCTGATAGAATTCTGCTGTAAATCTATCTGGTCCTGGGCCTTTTTTAGTATTACTGTTTCAATTTCTTTTTGTGTTATGGGTCTGTTCAAGCTGTTAATCTCTTCTTGGTTTAGTTCTGAA
>NW_008341028.1:3047331-3049078 GCF_000622305.1 Nannospalax galili | reverse complement strand
TTTCTCTTTTGACCCATTCATCATTCAGGAGTGTGTTGTTTAATCTCCATATGTTCATGTGGTGACTAGGGATTCTTCCATTGTTGACTGTAAGCTTTATTGCATTGTGGTCTGATAAAATGCATGGATTATTTCAATCTTTTTGTATTTGTTGAGATTTGTTTTGTGCCCCAGTATATGGTTGATTTTGGAGAAGTTTCCATGGGGTGCTGACTAGAAAGTAAGTCCTTTGGTGCTTGGGTTGAATACTTGGTAGATGTCTGTTAGGTCCATTTGATTTATGGTATTGTTTAATTCAGATGTCTCTCTGTTAACACTCTGCCCTGTTGACCTATCTAATGCAGACAATGGAGTAGTGATGCCGCCTACTATTAATGAGTTGAGATTAATCTGGGTCTTAAAGTCCTGTGGTATTGTTTTTATGAAGTTTGGTGCACTAGAGTTTGGTGAATATATGTTCATGATTGTTATATCTTCTTGGTTTATTTGTTCCTTTGATTAGAATGAAGTGGCCCTCTTTATCTCTTCTGATTGGTTTCAGTTTGAAATCTATTTTGTCAGATATTAGAATTGCAATGCCTGCTTTTTTTCTTAATACCATTCACTTCGTATATTGGTATATTTTTTTCCATCCTTTCACCTTAAGATAGTGCCTGTCCTTGAAAGTGAGATGGGCTTCTTGCAGACAGAAAAAAAGATGGGTTTTGTTTCTTAATCCATTCACATAGTCTGTGTATTTTGACTGGGGAGTTCAGTCCATTAATATTTAAAGTTATTAATGAAAGATGTGTATTGAATCCTGTCATTTTTATCTCTGTTCACATTCTTGATATAACTGTACTTTTCCACAGTTATACCTTCATTGAATTTCTTTCCACAACCCCACAATTTCTTTTAACATCTGGCTTAGTGAAGAGTAGCTGGATTCCCTTATCTGCTTCAGTGTGCAACCCATCCAGTATGTTATTTTAGTAAGTATATAAATAAAATCCACCCACACACAAGTAGGTAGTTGAAAAATGAAGGATTTTGGAAACATTTTCAGATAACTTTAGGTATTCTTTAAAACCACACCAAAAGTTAACATGAGGCTATTTCTTAGCGGTTGGCTGCCTTGCTCAGTCTGAAACTAGCAGGATTAATGCATTTACAGAGTAGTGACTATGAGAAACTTAGAAGGATGGAGAGAGAGGGCATAGAAGGTTGTGTAATGGCTAGCCAGGTAGAGTTAGATAGAATTTTAAAAGCTTTGATGCTGTACAGACAATGTATGGTTCTAGTGCATAATAACTTATAATTTATGAATGCCAGAGGAGAACTAAAATACTTAAACCTAAAGTAATAATAAGGAGATGGAGATGTTACTGATCTTGATTTGACCAGTCTATATTGCCTACATGTATTGAAATGTTAAACTGCATCCCAAAATATGTACAATTACTACGTGTTAATCAAAAAGTTAAATGTTGGGGATGAAGAGGTGGGTCAGCAGTTAAAAATGTTTGCTGCACTTTCAGAGGATCTGAGTTTGGCTTCCAGCACCCACATGGCAGCTAAAAACCATCTATAACTCCAGTTCCAGGAGTTCTGATGCCCTCTTCTGGCCTTCTCATGCAATGCATGCATGTGGTGCAGTTACATGCATGCAACCAAAACACTAATACACATAAAATAAAAATAAATAATTTCTTAAAGTTAAATAGTTAAGAAGATGGAAATAGTCTGATTTATTATTATACATGTATAG
>NW_008341028.1:3039313-3047161 GCF_000622305.1 Nannospalax galili | reverse complement strand
ATTTCTAATATAGAATAGTACATGTTCACTGAGTTTTTCATATTTGATTCTACACTGTCACAAATCTTTATTCACTAACATTCCCAGGAACCCTATATTATTATGAAATAGCTTAACACAGACCTATAAAAGGGGTCCTTAAAGCTGCTTAGACCACACTTGGAGATCAACTACCTGAAATAATATAATTGTGTCTTATTCACTCTCTGGGGTTCTTTGTGTCTGCCTGAATGTAAGGCAGACACCTTTCTACTGTGACCAGAAATATATGCCACAGAAGAGAATACCAAAGACTAACAATTATCTCAGCAACTTAGAGCACACACAAACCATCTCACTGTACTTTACCATGGGCTAAGTGACCATCTAACTATTAGGGGAGAATGAATGAAGTTCATGTCTTATTGTTCTTATCTGAGAAACATCTTTGTTGCTCTTAAAATAACCCCACTGCTGTCTACATCAAGAACTATTGTTCATTGACTAATTCACACTTGGTTTCCAAAAGTATAGGATGCCAAGTGTTACACAGGAACACCATACTATATTTGCAAGTTTTCCACAAATCCAGAATTATCCAAACTGAAAGTTTAATTTAAAATTAGTTCATGAAGTATGCTTCTGTTGTGTTTTCATGAGTCAAAATGATCAGGTTAAGAATCAGTTTTATGACCTTCTAAAAGCTTATCTTTATACACATAGACCAGTGCAGCTCTCACCTCCATCAGAGAAGCATATTTTACAGTGTGTGGCAGAGAAAACGGATCAATACTGGTCAAAATGCAGATAATAAGTGACTGTGGTGTGCTCAGCCCTAAATGGGCATCTATTTCACATCCCTTCCCCACTAAGGCTCAGCTCAGGGAACTTTATGAAAGAGCAGATAGAAAGATTATAAGGGCCAGAGGTCAAGGATGACTGCTGAAAAATAATGTCTTCTGAATATGACAGGGTCGTTGCACACATGAACTCACAGCACTGTGACTGCTTGCACAAGACCTGCATAACATCAAGCCAGTCAACATTCCAGCATGGGTGGGAGAGGGATACATGAGTACCCCCCACCCCTAGGAGCTATTGGCAGTTGATAGTTGCTGAGGGAGGGAGAGTCGGTTTTCTTCAGGGATATGGTCCATGATAAGTTGACCATGCTCCAGTGCATAGCCCCAGACCCATACATATACAGGCAGCACTAATTGCATAACCATACACATACAAGCAGCACTAATTGAACTCAGAGGATTTTATAGAAAGAAGAATAAGAAACGAAGTTAGAAGGAGGATGTGGGGTGGCTGGGAAGAGTTGGATGGGGCGTGGGAGGCATATGATCAAAATAATACATGTATGAAATTCCAAAAAAAATAATTTTTTGTTGTTTTGCTTTCTGAGACAGGATCTCACTATGTAGCCCCAGCTCTCCTAAAAATTGCCATATATAGATCAGGCTGACCTAGACCTCATGGATATCCACCTGTCTCTGCCTCCTGAGTGCTGGGATTAAGGCATGTACCACCCTGCCCTGCAAAGAATAAAAAAAATTTATTTTTAAATCAGTTTGAGCTTGAAGTTTCTATTTTATAAAGAAATTGATTTAAAACTATAATCACAAAAAAACAGAATAAGTATGATTACAGGAAGAAATGAGTTTGAAAGGTGTATAAAATGAATTCAGAAACATAGCAAGTTCATGAAACAGATGACTTCATATGAACACATTCTTGTCATCTGCTAAGCTAAACACGCTCCTTTAACTTGCCTGCTAGCCACTGCTCTGGGCACTATGACTGTTCACACTTCACAGAGAGTTTGCTTGTCAGTGACAGTGCCAGACTTAGAAACACTTCCCTCTGGGTCCAGAGCCTTGCTTTCAACCTCTTGCTTTCCTGCTTTTACTGATATGATTTCCAGAAGTGGAAAAATTCCCAGGCAAGAGGCCATAGCAGTGAACAGAGACCTGCTTTCATTACTGTTGGAGTCAGGTCTCACTTTCGTGCTGCCTCTACCCTTGAGCCAGTTATAAAGATGGAGCTGTGACCTTGGTGAGTGTGTGGAATGGGGTTCTAAGCAGTGTCTTCTACATACACTGGGGTATAGTCAAGAGAGCCAGAAGCAGCAGAAGACCCCCAAATCCAAACCAGTCCTCAGAGAAAGAAGGGACATTTAAGACATTTCCCTTACCAGAAGTAAACATAAACAAAATACATTAATATAATGAATGTTTGTTTTGCTCACTCAGTGTCCTGTAAATTCCATAAATCTTTTATTCTGGGGATGTAGAAACATACTCAAAAGTAGAGAGAGCAGACAAAAACTCTAGCCAAAAAGATTAAGCAATTACCAGCACTTTGACAATATGGTTTCATCTTTCACTCACATACTTTTTGAGAAGAATAAAGACTCTTGAACAATCACATAACTTGTATCATTTCATCCACAAATACTTTGTACCATTCTCCAATAGAATGCATACTACTATTAAAATAACCACCCTTTGGCATTCTCATTCAACAAAGTGAAACTTTTTTATATATTTTATTTATTTTTATTTTTATGTGTATGAATGTAGTGCCTGCATGTAGGTAGATGCACCCTTGTGGTGCATTGCCTGCAGAGGTCAGAAGAGGGCATCGGATCCCCTGGAACTGAGTTACAGATGGTTGTTAGCTGCCATGTGGGTGCTGGGAATCAAACTTGGGTCCTCTGCAAGAGCAGTCAGTGCTCTTAACCTCTGAGCCATCTCTCCAGCCTGTGAAACCTGTTTCAACGTCATTGAACAATTTAGATTTTCATTCTCATGATCTCCTCAAAAACATTACATGGCTAGTTCAAATCTGAATCTAAATAAGTTCCATACATGCATTTAGTTTATAAATCTACAATTTCCTTTGGTCTTCATCAGGAACCCCTTCCCCCATTTTCTTTTGTGCCATTCTTTAAATGTATCTTGTAAAATGACTGAGTGACTAGTCTTATACTTCCAGGTTTGGTTGTTCTGGCCCTGTGGTGTTATTTAATATATTCTTTCACTCCCTGTATTTCTTCTAAGCTGAAAATCAGAAGAAATTTGATGAGATTGTTGCTTAACTTTTTGCCAAGAAGATATAATAGGGGTTCCCTTCTGGGAGTTGCTAAATGTTGGGGCTGAATCACAGGATCACAGTGTGGTTAGCCCAGATCAGTCATTATAAAGTCCTCATGGACCTGCATTTAATGGTTTTAGCAGGCAATCTTTATGGTCCTTTAAATCCAATTTCCCATGGGGGCTGCAAAATCTCTCTCTAATTCTCTCTCTCTTTCTGCATTCATTAGCCAGAATTTTTGTATACCTGTCACTTTGAAATATACTGTGTAACCTGTCCAAAAGGATTACCTTTATTATCAGATTTTGTTTTCAGAAAAATGACTTGATGCTTTAGAAATTTCCAAAAGTGACCAATGTCTTTTGAAACCATGTAGTTTACGTAATGAAGATGCTTCAAGCCATCCTGTCATCATTTTTATGCTGAAATGATCCCCCTAGGGAAGTCTGTGCAAATCCCATATGCCTTTGACATCATCTCACAATTGTCTGGGCTTCTATTCTCCAGTCTATGGAGAATTCCAACACTGGAGTCCATTCTGGAAGAGGCGATTTCTCCAAGAGAGCATGGTTCCCTTGTATGGGAAATAGTATTTAGTGGAAACAATCAAGGCAAATCCTCATTCCATGAGTTCAAAAACTAACTAGTTGTTTGACTAAACTACCTTGGGAAATTATGCTAACTTTACCTAAGATTGCATTTTAAAACACAAATAAATATGTACAGATAAATGGCTTTGTTTAAACAGACTATAAATCTTGGCTCCTCTATGACATTGCTCTTAATAAGTACCTAAGACTTTTGAACATTTAACAATAGACAATAGAAATCAATAAACAGCTCCTATTTTGCAGAATGTAAAATAACTGTCATAACAGAAACTGAAAATGGAAAGCGGACAAAATTGTCCTATTAGCCTCAAATGAGCAGTGGAGGGGATGTGGGCACGTGTCTGCAATGCAGAACAGTTACGCACAAGAGCATCACTGAACCCTGGCTCCAAGACACATCTTGTGTGTCAGCTCTTCATTTACCAAGCACATGCCATTTGCTGAGGGCTTGATTACCAACTAAACACGAAGATACTCACAGAGCTTTTCATTTAACCGTGTAACTCACTACTTACAGGAAATCCGTAGTTGTCTCTTACTTTAAGTCCATCGTGTTTTTTTCAGTTTTGTATAGTTAATATTTACCTACTTCAAGAAATATTTTCATGGGTGATTTAGGAAAGCAGAAAACAAAACACAAATTTAGATCATATTCAACTGCCAGCTTAGATATTTAAATTATTTGACATGTAAATTATATGAAACAATGATTCCTCCTCAGGAAATTCATCAAAAATGAAAAGAACAGTAGGGAAAGTGCTTTTAATATATTATCTTCCTTTTTTTTTCTTTCATTCTGCAAGTCTTTGTTCTGAAGGCAGCATACTGTTCACTTCCCTGAAGCCACTGATAAAACCATGCAAGAACATCAGAGAAAAGACAAATTCAAGATAGGTGCTGTCCCCAAGGGGATATAGTACTTCTTTGTTTTAAATTTCCATTGGAAATCTGGAGATTTTGCATGCAAACATCTTATTTCATGGCACTGCTTCTCAAATTGAGAGATTAAATCTAGCTCCACATAAAGGTTTTTCAATAAAGTAGGTTGCACAGTCTCCTGCTTATGGAAAATTGATGCATCATCTGATATGCTTTCAATTGCTAACTTTTGTTTCACAAAGCTGGAAGGAATTTCAACCAACCATTATCTAATCAAGAAAATATTTCCTACCTATCTTGTCTTCAACATAACTTGCTGCCAAATGTAGTTTTGACTATTGTAAATCACTATGCATTTTAACAAGCAAAATAGACTTTCTAGTTTTGCTCAAAAAAGTGCAAATTGTAGAAACTATCCATCATTATCAGTGGAATGCCTCCAGTGCTCTGCCTGCTGCGGATTGCTGTGATCTAACTTAATAGCTTCCTTATACAGCTTCATTGAGGTAGAATCTTTACAATCTCAAGATACAAACAGTTATAAAAATTTCACTAAGTCTTCCTGTGTTTATACCCAATTCTCACTACGGGACAAAGCATACAATTTAGCTATTTAGTTAACTATAAAATTCACAATCACTTGTAGCATCAAAATTCCTCCAGAGTTCAACGTAACACGAAGTGCAGGAAGAAGTAAATTAAGCAGAAGTTGTTTTGTGCGAGTTTCAAATACAAAGAGTTATTTCGATCTACCCAGCTACCAGTCTTACAGGCACAATGCGTGCTTGAGAAAACGTGTCTTGACTTCTAAAGTGGCTTCAGTCTCCAAAGGTGTTTGCACCTGGGAGACCACCAGGTTCTGAGTGAGTCTTGAAATGCAGTTCCCAAGCTCCATTCCATAGACATAACCCGAGAAAACAGTCAAATAGGCCAAGAGAGGTGCAGGATAGCCACCACTGAGTCCAAGGCCCTGAGAAGGAAGGAGCTCTCCCTTAACATGAATCCAATCTTCCACAGAAGAGAAGGGCCTGAAAGAGAATAATCTTCATCCCAGTGGGAACGTTTGCACTCAAGGGTGTATTTAACTTATCGGCTAAAGCTACGCTTTAAAATACGAAGACCGGGAGGCTCTGACAGTGTGGCCCTGACCCAGAAGCACCAGTACCTGCAACAGATTAGAAATGCAGACTCTTAGGTCTTACCCTAGTCCTCTTGAAACAGAGATGCTGGGAATCAGTGCCTGAAGCCCTCTGGGGATTCTGATAATGCTAAGCTTTGAGACACGCTGGTTTAACTTGAGGTTCTCAGACTAGTCCACACACTACAGTCACCTGGGCCTCAGTGGCTTTTTTTAAATAGCACATTTCCCAACTTTATTTAGAAAACAAACAAACAAAAAAAAAAGACTAAAAAAGGAAGCTGGGTAAGCTGTCAGTACTCTCAAATTATGGTTGAGGAGGCAAGCTGACATTTGTTCACTAGAGGAAGGTCAAGCACTTGGATACTTGGGACACCCACTCACCATCCTGTCTTTCAAACTTGCTATCAGCTGGTCCTGTGCTATATCTGCTGCTTTTTGTCTTTAGTTCTCTGCAACTGCATAGGGTCCGGGCTTCCCATCCCAAGTGAAGGGCACAAGTGCATTGGGAAAAGTGTTTCAACAGATTGAAGCTGAACTGAGGGTCTTTGAGATGTGCCAGATGATGTGCTAGTGGTCTGTGCTTTGGACTCCTTCATGTCCCTTTAATCACCAAAGCCAGTCACCAAACTCCTTGGCAACCTGTCAGTTGGTAGGCTGCAAGTAATTGCAAGCTCCTCAGTGTTGTTCAAGCTCAGAAGCCGAAGGGGAGGCTCTTAGTCTCTGGGTTTTCTAACTTTGGACTTGAGAGAGGAGTGAGACCTTTGGGAATGCTCTTGGGGGTGCCTGTGTCCACGGGTCCCACAGCCTCAAGTTCTGCTGCCCTGGTGCCCCACAGCTGTGACGTGGTGAAGAAGCCTTCTTTTTTCTTTTCCTTTTCTTTTTTTTTTTTTTCGTTTTTTTTTTTTTGAGACAGGGTCTCCCTGTAGCCCCAGCTGTCCTGGAACTCACTATGTAGACCAGGCTGGCCTTGAACTCACAGAGATCTACCTGCCTCTGCCTCCCGAGTGCTAGGACTAAAGGCATGCACCACCACGCCCAGCTTGAAGAAGCCTTCTTATGTGTTCCACCTAACACCAAGGACTATGATGTCATTGGCTAAGTGAGTGGACCCATCTCTGGAAAGTTCTAGGATCACAGGCACTCTACTGTGCAGGCATGCTTGGGACCCAAACTGTTGTTTTCCAGATTCCTTTCACTTCCCTCTGCCTTCAGTTTGGTCTTTACTTCCCCTCAAAGGGCTCTTCTGTCTCTGCTCTGACCTCCTCTCATATCTGGGCTGTCTTGGGGTATTTCTTGAGCAGAAATTGTACTTTCTGGAATGCACTGTATTCGGGTGAGGCCATCCTATGAACGGAGAATAAGAGTAGACACTGGCAGTTCTCTAGGCTGCCAATCATCCAGGGAAGGGATCTTGAGAAACTACAGCTTGGAATGAAGAACTCTGGCCAGGGGCGAGGTGAACTGTGCTGCTGCCCATTTTCTCCTCTTCTCTCTCATGGGACAGAACAAGAACTGAGCCAGGTGAAGTCCCAGTGTGACCTACCCTATAAGGTCACATAGTGGGGTGAAAGCAGTTAGCAAAGTGAACTCACCAAGAAAATGATGAGGCCAGAGACCAGGCACTGTTCACTGCATACCCACATCCTCTGCTGCAGCCTCACCTCAGAGCCTTAGTGGTGTTTGAAGAGTCCACTTTCCTATAAAGGCCTACCCAGCCCCAAAGCTGGGAGATGATTTCAGGAAGATGGCACACATTCCCAACTCACCCATCCTTCCTCCTTACATTTCCTACTTCTTCCTCTCAGGAAGACATGAAGGGCCAGATGATTTGTGCAGAGCTGCATCTACACGTTTCACAGAATCTGTAACAGCGTGTGGACCTGCGCCACACATTGCTCAGGCATCTTGCTTTCCCCTGGGAGCAGTGGAGAAAGAGGACCGTGAGACAGGTGGGATCCCTCTAACCCAATAGCCATTTATAGAAACCAGAGTACAGCTGCAAAAATGAATCACCAAAAACGGAAAGGTGATTCTCAGTACCCACTAAATCCTGGAAATTGAGAAATGTGTAAGAATTGTCTTTGGCCCATTAGGAGACTTAGGTTCTAGTGAGTGAGAAAGATAACTGATTTGTTC
>NW_008341028.1:3029287-3039278 GCF_000622305.1 Nannospalax galili | reverse complement strand
GTGTGAGAAAGATATATGTTTTGTTTGCCTGCACATGCTCTCGCGCTCTCTCTCTCTCTCTCTCTCTCTCTCTCTCTGTCTGTCTGTCTGTCTGTCTTCCTCTGTGTGTGTATATGTGTATGTGTCTTTATCTTGCATTTGAATAGGATTCTCAATCAAGCTCTTATAAAGTACATCCTTTTTAGGAAAATGGATAGTAAAAGAAGCTATTCTGTGGTATAAGCTACAATGCCTGTCTGTATATAAAACTGCCTTCAGGCGCTCTTTCTTGCATATACAGGCCATAGACAGGATCCTAAGCAGCTGTTCATGGAGCTCCAGAGCTGAGATTCCCAAGGGCAGAAAAAATGCCTTTCTTTGTGCAAGAGTCATTAGGCAGAAAACTGACCAGGAATATTGTGCTGTCCTTGCCTACCCTTAACGTTACTACAGCTCAAGAGCCCAATGCTTGAGCTTGATTACCTACTCCAAGGCTTGGGTCGAAAGCCCTGCGGAACTGGACACACCTTCTCACAGTGGAGCAGCTCAGTCAGCCCAGATTGACAGGATTCCTATGTCAGAGATCCAGGCTGGAGCAGCACTTTCCCCAGGGCGGGCATTTCCTCCCAAGGAGAGGTGGCCTGCATGTCTTCCCAGGCCTTCCAACTCCTTCTCGATCTCACAGAGGTGACACATACTAGAGCTATAACAGCACTGTTGAGGAAGTGATTGCAGACTGTACTAAGTACTAGAAACACACTGCCTGAAAACATGAGCCACATTCTCCACAGCCCACGATGGATAAAGAGATGAGAGTTCCATCGGCTGACTTGAATTGTTCACAATTTAGGTAGGAACACAAGCATACTGAATTAGTCCCTGCAACCCCAAATACCAGGAAATTGTGGTAACTGAAAAGTGAACCATAGAGAAAATGTTCTAGAATTAGAATGTGTTGGTGATTGTACAAACTGGGGCTACAGCCAAATAATATTGAATTGTACATGGGAAGCACTAAATTTTATATGTGAACTATTTGTCAATAACAACAAAATAAATTTTGGAAATTCTTAAGGAAAGGGATAAGTCTCCCCACAGGCAAGTCTAGGGTAGAGCTGAAAACCTGAGGCAAAGCAATCCAAAGCCTCCTAGAACCTAGCACAAACACATCGTCTCTACCATGCAGAGGCTGGCCGGAAGTGTTAGCCTGGGGGGCGGGGGGGCTCATCTTTTTGGCCCTCCAAACCAGGCCCTGGGTAAATGGGATCTTTGCACATCCATATTCGAGAACTGTGGCGTCATCTTTAATCATGAAGGCTTTTTTCTCCCACAAGATGAGGTTTTACTAGGTAGTTCATATTGACCTCAAACTCCTAGTCCTCCTGCCTTTGTCTCTCAGGTGCTGGGACAATCCCCCACAGATATGCTTTATACCAATCAACCTGATCTAGACAATGCCTTATTAACCATCTCTTCTGAAGTGATTCTCAGGTGATAAAACTAACCATCGTGGGGACTGGAGGGATGTCTCAGTGGTTCTTCCAGAGAACCTATGTTCAGTTTCCAGCACTCATAAGGTAACTAAAAACCATCTGTAACTCAGGGAAGTTCCAGGGGATCTGATGCCCACCTCTGGTCTCTAAGGGCATTACATGACACGAGTGTACTTATATGCAGTTAAAACACTCATACATATAAGATAAAAATAAAATTAGATAAAGATAAAGAAGCTGGGTGTGGTGGCAAACGCCTTTAGTCCCAGCACTTGGGAGGCAGAAGCAGGCAGATCTCTGTGAGTTCAAGGCCAGCCTGGTCTACATAGTGAGTTCCAGGACAGCTAGGGCTACAGAGAGACCCTGTCTCAAAAAGACCAAAAATAAAACAAAATAAAATAAAATTTAAAAATTAAAATAACAGGGCTGGAGAGATGACTCAGCAGTTAAGAACACTGGTTGTTCTTGCGGAAGACCTCGGTTCAAATCCCAGCACCCACATGGAGGCTAACAGCAGTCTGTAAATCCAGTACCAAGGGATCCGATGCCCTCTTCAGTCTTCTTTGGGCACTGCAGGCATCACACTCATACAAATAAAATTAAAAGAATAAATAAATTTTAAAACTTTAAAAATTAAAAGAAACTAACCATCACAGTAGCCATCAATGAAATACACATTAAAATTATTTTAAGATCCCATTACAATCCAGTCAGAATGCCCATTTTGATAGCTAATCTTTGTTATCAACTTGACTGGATCCAGAATTAACTGAAATAGAAGCTTTCTTAACTGGATTACTTGAAGCTGGAAGACCCACCCTAAAAGTGGGCGTTACATTCTGATGGCAGCCCATACAAAAGGCCAGGACAGAAGGGAGCTCTTGTTTTTTGCCTGCGTGCTTTCTCTCTCACAGACAGTTTCATCTTATCGCTGTGGCATTCCTCCACTGATAGTAGAACCAACTTCTTTGGATTCCAGCATAGACTGAAAACTAGTGGACCTCCAGGAATCCTTCAGGCCTTCAGTGCCAGACTGGGACTGCTGAGACATCCAGCCTTAGGACTGAGCAACTACCAGATTCTCAGGCTCTCCAGTGTAGCACAGTCATTGTTGGACTACTTGGACTCTATCCTGTGAGTTAATCTAATAAATCCATATATATATATTCATTTTATCAGTTCTGTTTCTTTAGAGAACCCTGACTAATACAGCCATCATCTGCTAATGACAAATGCTGATGAGAATGCTTGAAAAGAGGAACTCTTATTCTCTATTGATGGGAGTATAAGCTGGTACAGGCACTACAGAAATTAATATGGAGCTTCCTCAAAAAGCTAAGGAACTATCATGTGACTTAGCTATAGAGATACCTACTCGTCCATGTTTGTGGCTGATTCATTCACAACAGCCAGGAAATAGAATCAACCTAGATGTCCATCAACTGATATCTACCAACTGAAGAACAGATAATGAAGACATGATACATATACACAATGAAATCTCGTTTGGCTGTAAATGAAATTATGAAGTTTTCAGGAAACTGGATGGAACTGGAAAATACTATATTGAATGAGAAAAGTAGCCCATGACCCAAAAGAATAATGCTGTATGTTCTCTTTCATATGGGGATTTTAGATTTTTTTTTTGTAATTTTTATTTACTTATTTTTATATGTTTGAGTGTTTTACCTACATGTATATAAGTGTACCCCTGTTATGCAGTGCCCACAGAGGACAGTAGAGAGGGTTGGATCCCCTGGAACTAGAGTTACTGATGGTTGTTAGCCACCATGTGGATCCTGGGAACCAGAAGTGGCCCCTCTGTGAGAGCAGTCTGTACACTTAACTACTAAGCCATCTCTCTAGTCCCATTAGATTTGAATTTTCAAATAGCTCTGTTTAAATTGGAGTGTCAATAGAGGCCACACAGCAAAAAAATAGAAGCCATGAGAGGTGGGGCAAGGGAAAGGGCTGTGAAGTGTGTGGGGAACATATGGGGTAGAAATGGGAAATTGTAGGGGAGGAAAGGTTTAATGGGAAATGAAAGTAGGGGATAGGGAAAACGTGGAGCTGGAAGGTGTGGTTGTCAAAACTAAAGATGGAGCTTGAATGGAAATACTGAAATGGGTGGTTAATGCTGCTTCCAAAAAGTCATAGATTTTCAAACCAAAATCCCAGTGCCACGTGAGGATGCTTCCTTATCAATTGTTGGCCAGGGATCCTCCAGAGGCTCCACAACAACACAGGCTGTTGTTATTGCTCCTGGTTACCCTCCAGAACTAGACAGCAAGACCCTATTGCTGAAGACGTCACTCACTGTGGATACAGGACACAGAGAAACCAAGCTGGAAGAGAGCAGGGAGGAAGCTTCCCACTGCTGTTGGTGCGGTTCAGCCTGTTGGGGGAGAACAGTCATCAGCAATCATACCCAGCTGTGCATTCTGCATGCTACAATGATGACTGTCTGACAAAACAGGCCCGCTGGTGCTACAGTGGCATGAATGTTCTGAATAAGTCATTGCTTCCAGACAGAAATGTATTCCTGACACTGGAAACTCAGCAAACGCCTAAGGCTAGGGAAATCAAGGCCCTAAGAGGGAATTTTTATACTGATATTTTACCAAATGGACATACAGTAAACCTGCCTTCTAATTATTTCTATTTATGTCCTTAGACTCAACCTTGGTCAGAGAAGTTTTTCAGAAGTTAGTGTCAAAGTGGGGCCCATAACTGGTCAAAGTGAAGAGTAACTGAATGCTGAGGGCTGGCCTCCAATCGAGCATCTGTGACCTCCCATCTGAGGCCCAGGAACATCATGGAACAGGATGGAAGGACTATAGGACCAGAAGGATGGGGAGGAGTACAGAGGAGCACTGTTTCCTGCATACACTATGGTCAATGCGTCATAAACACACAACAGTTGTGACTGTCTACAGGGCCACAGGTGGGGGGAGGTAGGTGGGAGAATGAGGGAGGGAGAATGGGAAGGAAGGGGCGAAAAGAAAAGGGGGGACATAAGAGTACAAAAGAGCCTGTTTAGAAGAGGGTGACAGGAATGGGGGCGGGGATGAAAGAGGATAGAGGACTGCAGGGGTGAGTGTAGTAACAGTGTATTGTGTACAAGTATGAAAGTGTCCAAAAGGTTTTAAATAAAAACGCATTTAGAAAAGCAACAGAAATTGTCGTGTAATAATTATTTTTATTTAGTCATGTTTATTTTTTGTGTATGAGTGTTATGCCTGCATGTATGTAAGTGCAATCGTGTCATGCAGTGCCTGCGGAGGATAGAGGAGGGCATCGGATCCCCTGGAACTGGAGTTAACAGATGGCTATTAACCGATGTGGGTGCTGGGATTTGAACCCAGGTCTTCCCCAAGTGAGGCCAGTATTCTTAACCACTGAACCATCTCTCTAGCCCCTAAATTCATATTTTCAGAATGTTCCTTGAGGGGCTAGTGAGATGGTTGCATGGAAAATGTGCTTGCCACCAAACTTGAAGACCTGAGGTACCTGCCCTGAGCCCACATGGTAGAAGGACAGAACTGACTCCTGCAAGTTATCCTCTGACCTCCACATGTGCTATGGCATGCACACACCCAAGCACATACAACCCAAACACATACATGTACACATACACAAAAGTAAATAGTAAATGAAAAATTCAAAATGCTTTTCTAGTTGTCTCAATACATATATTCATTAAATACATCTTTACTTATTTGAAATCCCACATTTATGATACATTAAATTCTTATGTATTATATAGTGATGGATTTTAGGGTTTGGTTTTATTTGATAGTTTAGTATTGTACTGTTTTTAATCCTCATGTATTATACATTAAGGTTTTGATCAAGTTTTCCTCTCTCTCCATTTATTCTGTAATTCACTGTTGATATTCATATTTACTTACTTTTCTAGGTTAGCTTTAACATCTTGTGTTCATTGGGTCCTTCAACTCCTACTCTGTCTTCTAAGAGTCATCACTTTCTTGTTCACTATGATCTTCATCCTCCTGGGTGTTAAGGATAGGAGTGGAAAGGGGTGCAGGTAGAAAAAGGAAGCAGCCAACCTCAGCAATTCAGATGACTTCTATTAGTCCAAGCGGCGACTGCTGTCCAATGGGAGTCTGCAGTAGCCACAGTGACCAAACAGCACAGGAGCTTAAGTACCTTTGTGTATGTAAACTGAGTCATGGGGGTTGGGTAGGGATATTTGTAAAGGCTTTAGGGACCCACTTCCCTCCCCCCCATGAGAGTCTCAGAAGGACTTGTTTGCAAAGCAGGACCTGTTTTGCAGAGCAAGAATTGCTTTATGGTTTGGGATTTATGGGGGGGGTCTCCCTTTAGTGAGCATTTCCCTGAAATTACTTTCAATGTCTAGGAAGACAAGGAAAATACTGACATGACTGTATGACTCAGAGTTCTTCAGAGAAACAGAACTAATATGTGTTTGCATATGGAGAAGGGATTTATTTCAAGAGATCTACCTGAAATTGTGGCACTGGCAGATCTGAAATCTTCACAGCCGGCTAAAGACCTAGGGAAGACAGTATTTCAGCCTCGAGTCTGAAGGTAGTCCATCGAGAACAGAAATTTTCTTTCAGGGAATTTGCTTTTTCTCTTATGTCCTTCAACAGATTAAATGAACCCAATCCATATTATGAAGAGTGCTGTACTTGGTTTTGGTGAGTTGCCCAAAAATTGTGTGATGAAAGCTTGGTCTTCAGCCCATGACACAAGTGGGAGGTAGTGGGACTTTCATGCACTAGGACCTAGGGGATATTGAGAGCTACTCTCTTTATCTCCCTTCCTTACCACCTCTATCCCTGGCCTGGTAATGGAGGTGAATAGGCCTCTGCTGTACACTCCAAACCATGAGGTTCTCTTTCACCACAGGCCCAGAAAGCATGGTGACAAAGTGATCATGAGCCCGAATAAATCTTTCCTCCTTTTAAGTTGTTTATCACAAGTACTTAGGCATGGATATAGAAAACCAACAGAGAATTGGTATTAAAAAGGGGGGCTGACATCATTGCTACAACTATCACTGAGGGTATGGTTCAGAAGCATTTGGAAGGTTTGCAGAGGGGCTTTAGATAGGCCTGGGAATGCAGACGGGGGAAAGCCTAGAATGCTGTAAATGTAACTTAGAGGGCAACTCTAGTGCAGCCTTAGAAGATGAGTACACTGTTAGGGTTTACTGCCATTTGACCTAGAGCTTTACGCTGTGGCAAAAAATATATTCAATTTTTTTCTGTGCCCTGAGACTTTGTGTGAAGTTGAGCTTAAAGGTGATGAGCTGGCTTATCTGCAGAAGGAAACTGCAAACTTGTTCCCGCATATTTCGCTTTGCTATGATACACTACCCTGCCATAGGTCCAAAGCAAGGGCACAGGAAACCATGGACTGGAGTCTCTAAAACTGTAAGCCAAATTAAATATTTCCTTAATTATTTGCACTTGTCATCAAGACGAAAACAGTCTACTATTTTATTTTATTTCATTTTATTTTATTTTTTTGAGACAGGGGCCTAGGCTACAATCCTAGTTGAAGATGATCTTAAACTTCTGGTCCTTCTGCCACCACCTTCAAGTGCTAGGTGTGCACTATCATGCCTGGCAAAGTTTACTGATTTAAATTTTAGTTGCATATAAAAATTATCTTCATAGCAATATTTAGGCTGACATTTGACTAAAACCTGGATACCATGTTCTAGCTACATTAACATAAAATTAGCTATCACAATAGCCAAGTATTTTTATTGGCTCTTACTGAAATGTGATATAATTGGTATTTATTCAACTTTGTATGTTCTTTTATAAAAAGTTTTGTATTTTTTTCCTTACTGACCAAAAATTCCTGTAATTTAGTTCTACATAAATAGTTCCTGTATATTTTAGTTCTATTAAAAAAAAACCCTGTATTTAGTTCTTTATAATAGTTCTTATCATTATTCAGATATATCATTTATTTTCTTAGATGTGTTTGTGTTGCTGATATCTAAGAAAATTACAAGTCACAATACGCAGACTAGTCAGTGGCCCATAAGCATGGCACTACCCAGATTGGGTGGGAAGCAGCTGCTCTGTGTAGACAGTTTCCCAGCAAGCTCAGGACAATTGCCGCTCTGACTTTCTGTATGCCAGAAGTCAAGTGCCAATTGTTATTTTATTGATAAACCATTGTTCTTACCTTGAAGTTATTGGAAAGTATACATGAAAGACTAAACTATTAAAGAAAAGAATGATTATCTTGGAGAAAGAATGTCAAGTGTAGTAGGCAAATTTAAGTTGTCATTGTTTTTTGTTTTTAGACAAGTTCTTGCTGTGTAGGCCGGGCTGGTCTCAAAACCTTGATCCCCCTCTTTCAGCATCACAAATGCTAAGATTCCAGGCATGTAGCACCACACTCAGAAAATGTTATTTTATAACCAACAGCAATTAGAATTTAAATAGCAATGGTTTGAATATTAAATGATTGAAATCTTGATAACTGAAATTAAAAGGTCCCGAATCTTGATTTTGGGATTTGAGTATGATAGTTGTGCTGCAGTAAAATGAAATCAAATGATAAATAGCAGAAAAGACCTGGACATCAAAACATTTTCTAGATAATGAGTCTGTAAGAAAGTGCTTATTCACTGCAACTTAAGTTGTATGCCTCTAACAGATAATGATTTACAAGTACAAATGTAGTTGTAAGCCCTGTTTCTCTGTGTGACAGAGGCTGACAGTTTTCTGCCAAGACCTACATGGAAACCATGACAGAGGCTACATTTACCAGGACCCACTCCAGTGATGGTGGCCAATGTCTGAATGCATGGAATGTGAGCCAGGGGTGGGCATTAATGCTCTATCACCTGCTAAGAAAACTGTTTGTATTGTAGTTCAGCAATGTCTCCTCCTACACATGATTTCCCAGAGCATTTCTTCAAATATGTAGGCAAATCAAATCACCCAAGGAAAGGTAGAGCAACAAAAGAGATACAATTTGGGTTTTCAAATGAGTATTAAGTAGAGTAATTCAACCAACCCAGACCCTGCATACCATAAAACTATTCTATGAGTGAAATAATCTATTTTGAGACTATGTTGCAGAAGTTTAAATGTTACACAAATATTCTCAGTGTGTTAAAAATATGACTGAGAACTCATTGGACAGATGACCTAAAATTTTAAATCTCTTTTTGGCATTTTCTATTATGACTGAAAGCACACAAAATGTCATTAGCTATTCTAATTTATAAAGTCAATGAGAAGTTTTATGCATCATAAGCAATTTTTGGCATAGTATCCATTACATAAAAGTTTGTGTATTGAAATATATCTTCAGAGTGTTAAAACTCTTTTATTTGTTAAAAATAAAAGGTCTGCCTACAGGTAATACACCTCCATTATGAACGCTGTGACCTGCTTGTCAGGAAATCTACATTAAGTTAGGGACTTTTAACTCTACATGTTGTTCATTTATCACAGCAAACACTTTGAGCTACAGAATTCAAAATGTAACATAGCATGGAGTTGGACTAAACACCACAATGCAGACAGACTCCTGTGGCCTCAGACAGCCGTTCAGGGCTGTCCTTGATGATTTTGATGCAGAAATTACAGTAATCTTCTGTTCTGTATAAAGAGAAGTGATTTACCAGTGCATTGGATATGAACTGACTAGTTAAGTCATGCAAAGGAATGCCTCACCTGGACTCACAAAGACTCGACCAAAGGTTTGACCCTGGTTTTGACAGGTAGACCTACATACTTTGAGAATGGGAACTTATAGATGGGAAGTTAAGATCTGGCATACTCAGACATGATGAAATTGGGCCTGCCTTACTTCTACATTACAGTCAGTATTCAGAAAGAAAAATTTGGCAGCAGGAACCATATTCCCTAAATAGTGAGATTTAAGACTGAATTTAAAAACAGATTCTTCCTAATAACCAACACAATGTACTTACTATGCGCAAGGTTCATTCTGAGAGATTGGCATTCATGAGGTAATCTTATTCTCTCTCTGATGTAGGTGCTATTGTCATCACTTTACAACTGCGGAACAGAGGGCCAGAAGGTTGGGAACTGGCCCAAGGTCAACAGAATCCACACAGACACAGGAGCTACAGACTCAGTGCTCTTAATTTCTAAACCACACAGTCTACACAGTCCATGTGTCTTCACATTCTCAGAAAAATAACCAACAGCACTTGCTTTATATTTATCAGAAAAAATAATGACCTGAAAGTGAGTTTCTGAGCTCGGTACAATATACACATCCACATCATTCTATCAGAATTCTGTAATTCTACAAATGCCTGGGTGTCACCGCAGTCAAGAGAGAAAAAAATCGTTGTATAAAGATTAGGTTAGGCTAAGAATTTCCTAAAACTGTGAACACTATTTTCAATTATGAAATTAGTCTAGATAAAACTAAATATTGGTACCAATCAAAGAATTCAAAGTTGAATTCTGTTCTGCCTATTACATGACAATGGAAATACAAAACTTGATATTAATAACGGAATA
>NW_008341028.1:3016002-3028996 GCF_000622305.1 Nannospalax galili | reverse complement strand
TTTCGAGCTTAAATAAGCATCCTAAGTGGAAAAAATTTTAAGGTAAAATTTTCTGACATATCAATTTATAATTTTCTATATCAAATTTAAATATATAATTTTCAATATCACATATCTAAACCAAAAATTCGATAAAATAAAATTTGTATTATCTTTCAAATAGCTCGTTTTCTTTTATCTTTTTTCATCATGTGAAAACTTTGTAAGCATTTCAACTGTGACTCACTGGTTAAGTGGAAACCTTGCTAAATTCTCAGTACTTCAGTTTCTTTCAGTGAGTAAGTGGGGATTCCTGCAGAAAAGCTATAAGTTAACACATACAGTAACTTTATTTCTAATTTTTATATCTGTCTAGTGTTTGTAATTAAAACAGATTTATAACTTACTAATATGTCCACATCAATGTTCAATAACAGTAAAATAAATATTATGATACTGACTATCCTGTCATCATTAGTTTTCATGTGGTAGAATGCAGAAATCTCAAGTGAACAATTTAATGAGTTAGACAGATGGATGCATCCCATAAAACACATGTCATTCAAGATAGAGAGCATATAGAGGACTGTTCCAGACTCCACTGTTACTTGCTGAGTTCAGGTGGAGATGCTTGTGGGTTCTCCAACCATAGGACAACCACATTCACAGAGCCAAGGAAATCTTTTAAGACAATTAAGCCTGGCATTCACATCTACCATCCTCCATTCTCCCCATCCAGTCCTGGAGCTGATAGACTGTTATTAATTTGGACAAATTTATAGATAACTTCTTAGCCTGAGAAGCAGGTACAGTGACCACAAAGAGGTGGTGGTCAGTGGAGTCTACAGTCCACCCTTTAGTCTCCCCTCAGCTATTTAGCGTGATTGGAACTAAAATGTGTGTTTTGACCCTTCCCCAATGCACACTGGAAAACAGTGTAATGAGCCAACAAACAGATACACAAAAGTAGAATGAAACGATTTTTTAAATTTTTTTAATTAAAATTTCATTATTTTCATACAATAAAAGTTGATGGTATAGATCCCCTGCCCTATCTGTACCTTCCCATAATGCCCCAAGTCCCCAATTTAATGTACTCTAGTGTGTGTATTTGTATGTGTGTTAAAGCCTATAACGTCTAATTTGTGTCCCAAATGTCCTTCAATGTGAATCTATCCACTGGAGCCTGGTTAACCTACCAAGAGTCCCATTCTTAAGAGACTATTTCTCTTCCTCCAACCACCCATCACTTGCCAAAAGTTCATTTGGTTGGGTTGTGGTTTCTTACCTACTTCCCCATGTCTATGCTGAGATTTTTGTCTGGTTTGAGCTTGCATGGGACTTCACCATTGCTGGGAGTTCCTATGAGAAACTTTCTAGTTATCTGGGAAACTATTTCCTCGTGGTCATCCACCACCTCTGGCTCTTATAGTCATTCTGCCCTCTCTCCTGCAATGATTGCTGAGCCTTGAACAGAAGTTTGATGTAGATGTCCTTTTCAGGGATAAGCAATCTTCAGCCTCTTGTTCTCTGTGCATTGACCAGTTGTGGATTTCTGTGTTAATCACCATCTGCTACATAAGGAAACTTCTTTGGTGAGAGTTGAGACATTAATCTACAGGTATAATAAAAAACCAAAAGTTGGTTTAATACCATAACAATTTAGTATAAAACTAGTATTGGGCTTTCCCCTAAGCCTTGTGATCAATCTAGACTCAGATTCCTAAGCCTGATATCAATGTCAGGTATGGCCTCCATCCCATGAAACCCATATTACAGACTGGTTGGTTACTCCCACAATATTTGTGCCACTATTACACTAGTGGGCATATCTTTACAGACCAGTTGTTGTAGTTCACAGGATCCACAGCTGGGTAAGGCTAATGATTTTTTTTTTTCCTTCCAGTAGCTTGCACAATGCATTCTGGCACTATGAAAACTAGCCAGTAGAGATAACACTTTAAAGTTGGCACTGGCTTGATTTCTCCTTGTTTGTTCTACAGCTCATATATGTAATGTTTTCAACAAGAGTCTTACATAACTTCTGGTGGGTAAGCAAGAGTAGGGGCAATGTCCAGTATTGGTTGAGTGTCTATGGGACCACTGGTCAACAGCTTCTAGAAAGGGAGTCCATTCCTGCCATTGAGGTTTTATCTTGTTGGCCTATAATGTCTAGAAGGGAAAATTTCTCCATTATAAGGCAACTCCTTTTTCTCTCTTTATATAATATATGTATATATTTAAAGAAGTGTCTATAGTGGTATGTTTCCAGATTTTTTTTCTAAAGGACTTTAGTGCTACTTATCCCTCCACATACTCCATTCTCTGCCCTGTCTCCCCACCCTATTTAATCCTTCCTCCTCTAATGTTCCCCTTTCCTCCCTTCATACCACTGCTTTCTCCCACACCTCCCAGGAAGCCTCCCCACCAAGCCACCCATGGCTATTTATTAGTTTCTTAACCTTTCTTGATTTTCGAATTGAAACATGTATATCTAAGATTTCAAAGTTAGTATCCATTTATGAGAGAGAATATGAGACTTTTGTATTTCTGGGTCTGGGTTACCTCACTCAGGATGATTGTTTCTAATTCCATCCATTTACATGCCAATTTTATAATTTCATTTTAATAGCTATAAAATATTCCATTCTGTATATGTACCACCCCTTTATTATCCATTCATCAGTTAAAGGGCATCTACGTTGTTTCTAACTTCAGGCTATTATGAATAGAGCAGCAATGAACATGGATGAACAGCTATTTCTGTAGTAGGGTATAAAGTCTTTTGGATATATGCCCAAGAGTGGTATGGCTGGATCATATGGTAGATCATTTCAAGCTTTTTGAGGAATCGCCACACTTATTTCCATAGTGGCTGCACCAGTTTTCACTCCCACAAGCAGTGGATAAGAGTTCCCCTTTCCCCACATCCTTGCCGATATTACTTGTTGCTTGTTTTTTAGATCTTAGCTGTTCTAAGTGGGGTAAGAAGAATCTCAAAGTGGTTTTAATCTGCATTTCCCTGATGTTTAAAGATGTTGAATATTCTTTAAAGTATTTCTCAGCCATTTGTATTTCATCTTTCAAAACTTCCCTGCTCAGCTCGTTGCCCCACTTTTTAATTGTTTTTTTGTTGTTGTTGTTGTTGTTTTTTTGTTTTTTGATGTTTAGTTTTTTAGTTCTTTATTTATTGTAGATACGCTCTGCCAGAAGTGTAACTGATAAATGCTCTTTCCTATTCTGTAGACTGCCTCTTCACTCAAATGATGGTATCCTTTGATGCACAGAAGCCTTTTAATTTCACATGGTCCCATTTGTCAATTGTTGTGCTATAGGAGCCCTGTTCAGAAAGTACTTTCCTGTCTCTATAAGTGCTAATGTATCCTACATTCTTTTCTATCTGATTCAGGGTAGCAGGTCTTATTGAGGTCCTTGATCCATTTAGAGTTGAGTTTTGTGCATGGTGAGAGACAGGAATCTAATTTCATTCTTCTACATGCCACTATTCAGTTTGACCAGCACCTGTTGAACAAGCGGTCTTTACTCCAGTTTGTATTTTTGGCTCCTTTGTTAAAAATCACGTGGTTGTTTTAAACGCATAGATTTAAATCTGGGTCCTCAATTCATCCCATTGGTCAATTTTTCTGTTTGATGTCAGTACCATGCCCTTTTTATTATTATAGCTCTGTAGTATAATTTGAGATCAGGGATAGTGATGCTTCCAGCAGTTCTTTTATTGTTCAGGATTATTTTCGTGATCTTGGGTTTTTGTTGTGTGTGTTTTCATATGAAATTTGAGATTATTTTTTCAATTTCTGTGAGTAATGATGTTAGAATTTTAATAGACATTGCATTGAATTTGTAAATTGCTTTTGGTAAAAAGGCAATTTTCACAATATTAGTCCTACCAATCCATGAGTATGGAAAATCTTTCCGTCTTTTGGTACTTTCTTCAGTTTCTTAAAGTTCTTATCATACAAGTCTTTCGCTACCTTTGTTAGATTTATTTCAAGATATTTTATTGATTTCAAGGCAATCATAAATGGGACAGTTTCTCAGATTTCTTTCTTAGTGTGTTTGTTATCGGTGGATAGGAAGGTTAGTGATTTGGGGGTGGTAACTTTATATCCTGCTACTTTGCTGAATGGATTTATTACCTCTAGGAGTTTTCTGGTGGAGTTTTGGGGTCCTTTATGTATAAAAGCATATTGTTTGCAAATAAAGCACTTTGACTTCTTCCTTTCCAATTTGTATTCCCCCTTTCTCCTTTATTTTTCTTATTACTCTAGCTATGTCTTTGAGTACTATCTTGAACAGATATAAAAAGAGTGGACATCCTTGTGTTGGTCCTGATTTTAATGAGAATGCTTTCAGTTTTCCTCCATTTAGTATGATGTTGGCTGGTCCCTTTGTGGTATATTGCCTTTATGATGGTGAGATATGTCCCCTGTATCTAGGTTCTCCATGACTTTCATCATGAATATAAAATTGGATTTTGTCAAAGGCCTTTTCTGCTTCTAATGAAATGATCATGTGGAAACCACTTTTTTTTAATGCAAAAACTGACAAGAATTTGGTAAAAGGAGAATACCTTTATACCAAATACTTTACCACAAGAATTTGGTAAAGTCATTGATCAATAACTTTAAAATAGACAGAATAATATATCTAAGGCATAAAGAGGCATATTACTAATAAGGTGCAGGAAGGAAATCATAAAAGAAGTGAGTGATATATACAAATATAGAAATTAAAAACATAATCCAATGCAATTCAAATCAAATTTCTAACTAGGCATTTTTAAAGCATATGTGTGTACCTATGTGATGGGAGGGAGATGTGCACAAGCATTCAGTGCCCAAAGAGGCCAGAAGAGGGCATTGGATCCCCTGGAACTGGAGTTACTGATGGTTGTCAGCTGCCATATGTGTGCTGGGAACTGAATCCAGATCTCTGCAAGAGTAGCCAGTGCTTTTAACCACTGAGCCATCTCTCCAGCCCTGAGACTTGGGCTTTTATGAAAAAGTTATACAGACATACTTACAATATCTCTTTTTATGAACATATGCACTTAATTCTGATGGACTTGTACTTCAAAGTGAATGGCAGGACCATATGGTAGCCATGCAGTTAGCAACATCCAAGTATCAAACTGCTTTCCAAAGAGTTTGAACATGCATTACAGGTCTAGAAGTTCTAATAGCTCTATATGCTGACAGATACTTGATGTCTATAATTGTAGACTCCCTATTACCATGTACAAATATCAGGTTTCAGACATAATTTTTATTTCCTTAATGATGAGTATATAACTCTTTTTATGTGGTATTAGGGGTTAAACTTGGGCTTGACTAATAGCCTTTTTCTTGAAGTGCCCATTTAAGAACTTACCTATTTTTAACAGAGGCATCTGCCTTTATTTTTGTGAATGTAGGTTTTCCATATAATCTGAATACAAGTTATTTGACAAATAAATGTGATTATTTTCTCTGAATTTGTGATTTGGATATGTTAACTTTTCTGACATAAAACTTTGCTCTACAACCCAAACTGGCCTTGAAATGTGAGCTTCCTGCCTCAGTTTCATCAGCACTATAGATACAGGCATATGCCTATTCCCAGGTTAATGACATATTCTTACAAATAGTTATTGTTAATGATTCATTGTTAAACCAAAAGGAAGATTACTACATTTTTCTATGATTAGTGCTTGTGATATTCTGCTTATATTTTCACTGCCCCAGGTTCATGAAGATATTACCATATGTTTCTCTAAAAACACCTAAGAATAGTTTGAGTATGAGCCATCAAAAGTTAACATCAATACCAAATTCTCACCAAGAGACAGATCATATGAACAAAAACTAAACAGAGAACTACTGTAGTTAAGTGACATCATAAATCAAATGGACCTAATAAATATCTATAGAACATTCCACCCAAATACTAAAGAATACACATTCTCCTCAGCACCCCTTGGAACTTTCTCCAAGATTGGTCATCTATTAGGCAAGTCTCAAAAAATATAGGAACATTGAAATAAACATCCTGCATTCTATCTGACCACACGGAATAAAGTTCAGACATCAACAGCAATAAAAACTATAGGAAATACATAAACTCATGAAGACTAAACAACACACTATTGAATGGTAATTGGTTCCCTGAAGAAATCAGGAAAGATTTTTTTTAATTCTTAGAACTGAATTAAAATGAAAACACAACATACCAAAATCTATAGGACACAATAAAGTCAATCCTAAGAGAAAAGTTATAGCACAAAGTACCTACGTCAAAAAACAAGAAACTTCAATGCAACAACTAATGATGTATCTGAAGTCTTTGGGGAAAAAGTGTATAAACCAAACCCAAAAAGTCAACAAGAAGAGATAAAAATCAGGGCTGAAATTAATAAAATAGAAACAAGCAAACAAACTACCAAGAATAATGAAATGAAGAGTTGATTACTGGAAAAGACAAACATGAGGGACACCACCTTAGCCAAATAAACCAACAGAAAGAGAGAAAATGCAAATTAATAAAATTAGACACTAAAGGGAACTATTACAACAAATAACAATGAAATTCAGAAACTCATAAGGACATACTTTCAGACCAATTTTCCCATGAAATTGAAAAGTCTAAAAGAAATGGACAAATTCCTAGGTGCTTAAACATACCAAATTAAACAAAGATGAAATAATTTAAACATATCCATAACAACCCATAAGACAAAAGCAATAATTAAAAAATCTCCAACAACAAAAAGCCCAGGACTAGATGGATTGAGGACAGATTTCTATAAGGACATCAAAGAAAAGTTAACAGTACTACTCAAATTATTCATAAAATAGAAACAGAAGGCCCCCAAACATTTTTTATGAAACCAGTATTACAGGCTGTTATCAAAACCAGATACAGATCATGATAAAAGATGGTGCCAGGATGGGTTCCATTTTGTGAAGCAGGCCTTAAATCCAATCAGAAAGTGGTTGGTTATTCCCAGGATATTTGTGCCACTGTTGTATCAATGGGCATGTCTTGAGGGGTTGTTATTGAAACTCACAGGGTTCACAGCAAGGGAAGATTGATTACTTTGCTTCTCCAGTAGTATGAACAGAACCTTCCAGCACAATGAAAGCTAGTCAGTAGGGATAAAGTTAATAAATTTAAAAAAAAAAAAAAAAACATTTCCAGGTCAGTAGTTGCTTGAGTTCTCCATGTTCTCTGACTCAATAGAGTCTCACTGTCAAGTTCTGGAGGGTAACCAAGAATAATGTCAATAGCCTGTAATGTTCGGAAGGTCTATGGACCACTGGATTTCTATTCAACCACTGTATCATCTTTTCCTGTATTCTTCTTTAGTATATGACTCTAGCTCTTTAAGTCCTAATCTTGAGTCAACACTAGGCTACAGTAGGTGAGGTACACACAGGACAGCAGTAAAGGAAGCCTGTCCTCTCCAGCTCATGCAAAATTTGCCCCCAAGCTCCTTGCTCAGCTCAGCACAGACTAAGCAGCTCGTTTAGAGCAGGGTTGTATGGTATGGCCTTTCTGGGCTCCCAGAGGTAGTCTCGTTCACAAATTGAGCCAGAGTTTTAACTTGATCCCACCTACACAAAACCCCTGTGCATTGTTGGTCTCGGTGCTGAGTCCAGCTTCACCCTGGGTGGACCTGGCTTGGATGGCCATGGAGAAAGCAAGGCTTTCAAACAGGTTTTTTTAATTTTGAGTTCTCTGATGT
Source organism: Nannospalax galili (assembly GCF_000622305.1). Classification (NCBI taxonomy): domain Eukaryota; kingdom Metazoa; phylum Chordata; class Mammalia; order Rodentia; family Spalacidae; genus Nannospalax; species Nannospalax galili. The sequence goes on along the minus strand of NW_008341028.1, from coordinate 3,021,273 downwards.
CCTACTATGTAAATCTCGACTCTCTTAGTGGTTCCACGTTCTATCGTCTGCTTCTTCCAATCCTGTGAAATTTCCTCTCTATTCTTCATGCCACTGTTCTGTGCATTGGTTTGGGAATCATCCTTAAGGAGAATGCTTGGTAAAAAACAGAGCTCACTCCATGTGCTTCTCATTTTCCAGGATTGTGGCCCAGCATTGGCTGTTGCCCCATACCTATGAATAGCTGCTTTTTTTAAAATGGCTTGTAGAATTGTTCATAGCAGGTCTACATAAGATAGATGTCTGTCTCAGATATACCAGGGGGGTGTGAATGGGTGTGAAAAATGGAAGTACTCAGATAATGACTAAGCAAAGCAAGGGGGTTTATTTGGATGGTCACGGAAGCATGCCATGAACTCATCCTCAATACCTGTTGTCCAATAGCACACAAAAGACAGTGCCTGCTGAACATGGGAGAGTGACCACATGAGATGGAAGGCAGTAGTGAGCTGGAAGGGTGTTAAAATCAGTCTGCCTACATCACAAAGAGGTAGCAGGGAATTAGCGATGAATAACTGTTGGTTGACTCTTTCTCTGGTCCTAGTGAGTATGTAGATAAAGAGGGAACAGACAGGATTCTGGTCAAGCCCACAGTCAGCATCTTTAAAACATAGGGAGATCAGGGCAAACCCTAAATCTTTGCTCATCAGTACACACAGTGGGGGAGACAGAAACAACTTCATGCTGTGTGCTTTCTACTTTATTAAGAAAAGTCAAGGAATTCCCCAGGATGAGCTTTGCTTGCTGTGCTCTCAGGCTGGTGTCATCTGACATGTAATAACTGTCAGTTCCTCTCAGAACACAGCATTAGGTCAGCTGCCTGTCTTACTTGCAATTTTGTTTTATATTGTCAACCTTTCCCATGTCTGCATAGATATTTTGAGGAGAAATCAAGGGGGAATACACTAGGGACTTCCAGCTAGTTGCCCTATTCAAACAGATGTCTCATTGGAACCATTTGACAATTTCAAAGGATATTCATTTCTGAAATTTCCCCTAGCCTTTCTGTACATTTCCCTCTACAGCTTCACAGCACAGAAACACTCATCACTTTTTCTTTAAATTTTCTCTGAAATTTGAAATATACTGAACTCTAAAGTGTGAGGAGATGTGATTTATATCAGCAGCTAATAAAAATATGCAAGAGTACCAAAGGCTCAGCGGGAAAGTACTTGTTGGACAAGTGTGAAGACTAGAGTTCTGATCCCCAGCACCCACACAAATGCCAGGCAGGCATGGTGGCCTCCTGTAATCCAGCACCCAATAGACACGCAGGGGACCCAGGAGCAAGAGGGCTAGCTAGACAAGCTGGAATTAGCGAGCTCCAGGTTCAGCAAGAGACCCTGCCTTGATATATAAGGTAGAGAATAATGATGGAATATCCCCATCATCAACCTATGGTTCCAACAAGCATGGGCATACATGTGCATGTACACTTGCACACATATGTACACCCACACACATGCAAAAATGCATATACCCAGATGTACACCACATACTTATACACATAAAAATATACAAAAAGCTCTAATAATAAATGTAATGAAAACTGAGTAAAAATAAATGAGGCCTGAATATAAAGTAGCCTAGTACGTCAGCATCTAAATTGTGTGTATCCTGTGAATAAAGCTATTGGTATCAAAATCCTCGTGAAGTTTGAAATGTTGTTCCAAAATTATCTCAATTAGCACAATAGAATTCCCTACATCTCCTTTTAAGACAAAATTGGAGAAAGTAAGAATTTATCTTACCAAATTTGAAATATTCAAAAGTTGTTATGACAATAGTTGGTTCACAAAATCATAAAGTGCTATCATAAACAGTGACACACAGAAGACAATTCAGAAAATGTTGCTAAGAAATTATTGAAAGCATTCAAAATATACAGAATAACTTTTCACCTTACACGTCAAATAAGAAATGAATTTTAATTGAGTAAATAAATGTTAAAATACAATATCTCTATAAGTACAATTATCAGAGAGAAAAGAATGCTTTAATGGAAACAAATTTAATTTTTAATTTTTAATAGCAATTAAATCAGTCTGTAGACTAATGTTAAATTAAGATAGTTTTGTGATGTAGAAGACAGCTTAAAGGTTAATCTCCATATTCTAAAGGAACTTTGTATAATGATAAAGCATACAAAAATCTTAACTAAATTTGAGTTATTAACTGTAACTCAGTGAAAGAGTGCTTACCTAGCATGCATGAGGCTCTGAGTTCAAATATTTTACAAAATATTTTATTAATTTTTAAAACTTTTATGTGTATGAGTGTTTTGTCTACATGTATGTAAGTACACCATGTATGTGCAATGACCACAGAGGCCAGAAGAAGATATCAGATCCCCTAGAACTGGCATTACAGACCATTATTTGCTGCCATGTGGGTGCTGGGAATTGAACCTGGATCCTCTGGAAGAATAGTAACTGTTCTTAACCACTGAGCCATCTCTCTAGCCCCTGAGTTCAAATCTTAACACCACAGCAAAAAAGTAGACAAAGAATATAAAGATATCCAAATAAAATAATACAATTAATAAATCATTAGTTAATTAATGAAAACAATCATCTCCCTTGTAGTAAAAAAAAATCAGACTTGGGGCTGGAGAGATGGTTCAGTGGTTAAGAGCACTGACTTCTCTTGCAGAAGATCTGGGTTCGGTTCCTAGCACCCACATGGCAGTTAGCAACCATCCATAACTCCAGTTCCAGGGACTCTTATGTCATTTTCTGACCTCTGCAGGCATTGTATGACATGGCTGTACTTACATATATGTAGGCAATACACTTATACACATAAAATTGTAAAAAGTAATAAATCAAATATAAAAAAAGAAATCACAGATTAAGCTAAAAGCCAGCTATCACTTAAAATCATCGTATTTGTAAAAATTAATTAGTGTTAATAGCTGCTCTTAAAAGAAGTGTGGGAGAAAAGAGAATTTTCATCCGTTGTAGTTGGAAATGAAAATTGCTTCAGATCATTTTGGAAAGCACTTTGACAACTCCCATTAAAATAAAAAAAAGAAATAGACCTTTTGACAAGGCGTTTGGCTCCTGGGAATCCATCCCACAGGAATGTAAGTGTGAATACAAAATACAATACAGCACAGTACTGACTGCAGATGTACTTACAAAGACAAAGCCTAGAAGGTCCATGGACCATGGCAGGGAATGACTGGATGAACTGTGCGATATCAGCAAAATAAAATCACATACAACCAATAAAACAGATAAACACAACTGTTACCAGTTTACCTAGAGGAGCTTACAACACACACACACACACACACACACACACACACACACACACACAGAGAGTGATTGGGAAGGGAGTATCAAAGATCAGGAAATTCTCAAAGCTGGGAAACACTAGGAAGTTGCAAATGGGCAAAGTACAGTGAAAGGAAGAGGTAAAGCTGTTCTACACCTGAGCTGTGTGTGTATTTATCACGCCTCGAGACGGGATGAGCGTTTAGAGCAAGGGAGAAAGGTCAAAAGGAAAAGATGATTTCAATTTCAAATACATTTATTAATCTTAATTCAAAACAGGACACGGGTAGGGAAACTGCCCCTGGAAGCAATGGGGCAAAAGGAGACGCTAATTGTACGTCTTAAGCACTTCCATTCCTGCGGGATCAAAGCTGGGACCGGGCAGGAATGCACTTCTGAGGAGATACCATTGGTGGGAAAGGCAGGGAGTCGATGTGCTCTGTTTTGTGTCTGATTTACGTGGGCTGCAGCTGAGTGTACTCTTCATAACTCCACAGCCCTGGGAAGCACTGGGACGAGACATCTTTATAAGTACATATGCTTTTGCTTTGGAGACTCAGGAAAGAAGTTTGCACATGCTCCCTCCCCTCACTCCTACCTCAACAGGAAGCTGGAATTGACTCACAGAGGGCAGCTCCTGGCCTCCCGGACTCAGCCACACTTGTTTCTGAGGTTGAACTGCAATAACTCACTCCATCACTCCATCTCCCACGTGACCAGCAATTAAAGCACTTGTTTTTGTGTTTTTGCCGTATTTATATATTAATTTTAGCTATAGCAACAGTGTCAGATAAGGAAGTGAACAGATTTGTGTCTGGGTTAGAGTCTCTGTGTTAGTTGAAGCCTTAATAATATGAGGTTAACACTAAAAGATTGCTTTGAAACTGTAATGAAGTCACCACCTGAAATCATACGACAAGGCTAAAGAATAACCAAATAAAAGGTTAGTATTCAGTATTATTTGTTTTAGTCTTCCAAGAACTGTCAGAGCAAATGAGAGCTTAAAGACTGTTCAGATCATTATGAATATTGAACTGAGCCTGTTTCTTAAGTGTGTTTTGGATAAACAATGATCCTTTATTCTGAGTGGGAAAGCGGGACCGAGTAAATGCTATGTGTGTGAAGATGGTTCATTGTAGAGATGGATATCTATGGCACTTTGTGGAGATGGAAATCTGTTCCGTTAGTGTGTAGTTGAAGGAAGGCAGTTACATTGCACTTCCACATTCCAAGGTAAAGGAATTAAGCACTGGGGACAGGAGGTGGCCAATAACTAATGCCTCAGCAACCTGCAGGTGTTCATAAAGGTTTACGGTTGGAAGCTTCTGAGCCTTATAGTGAGGAGAGCTGTCAGAGGTACTGTGACTTCTATCTCTCTCCTCAGAAGAATGTCTCCCCTAACCTCAAGCCTAGTGAGAGAAGCTGTAGGGAGGGGAGGTAAAGAAGAGAGGGACGGGGAGAGGAGAGAGGAGGGAGAGAGGATGTGCTTAGGGCATCATCCAGCACTCTAGAACAGAGGGCTAGAGTTGGGACATAACTAAACCACCACCTGCCTAGAGTGAAAGTTTATATTTCTAATGGACCAGGTATGGTCTAGCCTAGGTGAGGAAAAACATCAGCCAGACATCTTGCTAATGAGTGACTCCAGGTGGGTCATGAGAAGAGAGGATGGAAGAAAAGATCTGAGTGCATGTGGACCACATAGAATCAGCAGCCAAAGAGGCGTACAGGAGGCCACAGGTGCCACATCACCATGACAGCAAGCTGCAGAATGATGGCCCCCAAGAAGCAACACCTGCAGCTGCTGTCAACATGCAGTGAGGCCATGGGACACTGAGTACCACTGAGCCACAACCAGATATTTTGTGACAGGAAGTCCTACAGAACCAGTGGAGGACAGAACTTAGAAACCAAAGAGCCACAGGTAAACTAGGAGCTCAGGTTAGTCCCTCTT
>NW_008341028.1:3005431-3015990 GCF_000622305.1 Nannospalax galili | reverse complement strand
CTCTCTCTCTCTCTCTCTCTCTCTCTCTCTCTCTCTCTCTCTCTCGATACATTTGGATATTTGAACGTGTTTTGTCCTTTTCTTTCTCCAGCTTCCATCATGAATTTTTTTAACTTTTTTTTAATTTCTTTTTTTTAATTTTTTTAAACTTAAAAAAAGATCTCTTTCATTATTAAAATACACAGTTTCATACAGAAAAATTCATTTTTAATACAATTGACACTAAAATGCACATGCGTTTCTAATCTCTGTATATCTGATTATTACTAGTCACATTTGGTTACTTTCTGGACTCCTTGGCATCTGAGCATGGATATAAAGTCATCAGGTAGATTTCAATGGTAATGTTTTTCACATCTACTAATTATTAAGGATCAAATTTTTATGGATTATTATTATTATCATTATTATTATTATTTATACACTCACTTCCCAGGTAGCACCTTCCCATAGCCTCCCTCCCCCAGACCAACTATATGGCCTTAAACACCCAAAAGGGAAGTATAACCAAAGATTAAAGGGGCCAATATAATTTCATAAGAGTGCATATGTATAACTAAAGGCTACATAACAAGCAACAATGCCAGACAGGAGATACCTTCTTTTAAATTGTTGGCCAGGGTGGCCAAAGGGATTCCAAGACAGTAACCGAGCATAGAACTGGGAAATTTAACAGCAGACCCCAATCTTATCCAAAGGAATATTGACAAATGATTACCACTAGATGAGGAAGAGCTGACCCTCCTAAAACAAAGACCTCTAGATAGGCTGACTAGATTCACCAGAAGGGCAAGTAGTGGGGAATGGCTGGGGGTGCCGACAACATAGCAGACAGTAGCAGGGATATCAGAGTATGAATTGTTTTTAAAAAAAAAAATTCTTTTTTTTCTTACTTCTGAGGAGAACTTAAACTGACTAGCACATATAGTGTCCCAATTTCAAATCCCTTTGAGAGAGATTTTGGTCAGCTCAAAGTCAAGTCTACCCCCAAGTTTACTGGACCACAGCTGTGGATAGGACCATATTGCACATATAGCCTGCCAAGGGCTCACCAACATGGACGTGGTCTGAGGAACATTCTCAAGTATCACTGGGAAGGTATTCCAAAAGCTCTCCATCAAATAGATGGAGATATAAGGGGCCAGCATGGATGCAGACAAAACAGTTCACAGGGAAAATGTACGATATTATCCATAAGAATGAGATACAGGGCGGTATAGAAAGGAATTTTAAAATTATACTTGACTTTTAAATACATTGATATAAATTTAAAGGGTTTTTTAAGGAAAACAAATAATGCAAAGAAAAAGAGAAATAACAGAAACCAGACCATATTTGCCAGATAGGTTGTTGAACAGAAGTAGCTACTGTCTTCAAAAAATAAAGCTCTCATAAAATAAAGCTCACATCTGTCCTATTCATATGCTATCCTAGAGCAACTAAATAAAATCAGCTAAGGAAAAAGTAATGCATATACACAGTAGAAGTACACATAGCAATATAAAAGTATAAGGCTAAAATAATCATTGCAGACTATGAACAATTAATGCTACAGACAGTGCTGAGATGGAGAGGTCGCTCTATGTTGTTGAAAGCATAATTGACAATAAAGATGCATTAGTTATAAAGACTGATTAGTTATAAAGACTTATTTGACAAATAACCTGTCAGAGTACTTAAATTAAAATGAAAATATGACAAAGCATAATAATAGAAGGCATAAATAGATCTCTCAGCATTTGTCAAGGAAAGAAATTTTTAAGAGTATAAAACATTTTATTAATGCAATTAATGAATAATAAATATTTAAAAGATAACTTTACCTTTTAACCTTGCAAACTATTCTTTTGTTGGCCGTGTCCATGTAGTTTTTAGAAAATTGTCTTATTTTAAGCCACTAATTAAATCTCAGTTTATTTGGAAAAACACATTCTTTGCCATCAATAAAGTAAAATTAAAAGTAACAGTAAAGATTTAATTTTTTTAATTCTGCAATTATAAATTTTATGATGGTCCTCTAACTCCTGGGTTAAAGAGGAAATAAAAAACACATATAGGAAAAATGTATAAAAGTTAAAATGCCAAGTTGGTTGTGGTAGCACATGCTTGTGGTCCCAGGAGTTGAGAGGTTAAGGCAGGAAGAATACGAGACCATGGCTAGCCTGGGCTACATAGTGAGACCCTGTCACACACCCAAAAAAGAAAAAAAATGAAGACATCAATTCATGAATGCCACACACATATGAAAACTTGCCAAAGCCATTGAAGCTTTGTTCAGAAGAAACAGCATGATTTTATATCTTTATTAATTCAAGAAACAATGACATGTGAATCTATTCAAAAATAAAGAATTATAAAAAGAATAAACAAAGACTAAAGAAAGGCTTTAAGAGTTATAGTTCCTATATTAATAAGTAAATAAACTATCTTCTAATATATAAAAGTACAAAAGAAAAAAACAGCAGAAAATGCTAGCCATCAGAGTGAGAAAAAGGGGATCTAGAAGGTCATTTAAAATATTGACTTTAAAATATAGCAATTCAAATTTCTGATAAAGAAAGTTTGAAAGGAAAAAGGAGAGTAAACATGGAAAGAGATGACATCACTATTAATATAGGATTAATATTAATATTAACCTAGAGAAACATAGATTCTATGAACACTACAGCAAAAGCAAAACCCCAAATTATTAAGTATTGGGTGATTTGAGTATTTGCCGCAACCAGCTCTGAGTCCAACTGTGGCTCTTTGGGAACAGAGTAGTAAGTAACCAGAAGTTAGAAGGAGCAAATGACCCAGCATAAGACCAGTTAGCATGATTATTAGGAGACTCCAGGTCACACACTCAATAAGAGTTGAAATGGATTTCCACACTAGCCTGACTTGGATGTGAACATTCCCATGGATAAAAATATTTAAGGTCAAGCAGGATAGATTTCTTGGAACAGCAAGATTGCCTGGCTCAGGCCCATTGTGTTTGTACAAATGCTTATTGTTTGAACGCAATTTTTGTTTTTATTGAATTTTTGTGTATTTCATACAGAATATCTCAAAACAATCTTAATCATCTTTATAACCCCATCACCACCGGCACCCTCCCACAGCCCCCACCTCCCCGCACTGGAACCCATATACTCTGTCATCCTTGTTAAGGCCCACTGTGTCAAGTCAGTGTTCCCAGATGTTCCCCAGTGCAAGTCCACCCACTGAGGTCTAGTCAGCCTGTCTATGAGGGACATTCTCATCCAAACCACCATATCACCTCACCCCAGTCAGAATAGCTATCATCAAGAAAACAAATTACAACAAATGCCAATGAGGTTGTGAGGAAAGAACTCTTATTCCCAATTGATGGGAGTGTAAACTGGTACTGGTGTTATGGAAATCTATATACTTTATCAAAGGCTAAAAAGAAAAGCAAAAAATAATTGTCATATGATCCAGCCACACTACTCCTAGGCATAGGCCCAAAGGATTGGACAATCTACTACAGAGACCGCCGTAGAAGTCAGGAAATTAGTAACTGGTAAAACTAGAAAAGAGCATACATGGGAAGCAAGAGCATGAAAGACAGATGGAACTCAGTGACCTAAGGGGAAAGAGGAATCATTGAAAGGGAAGAATTAAACGGAGTGAGGAATGGGAGGGCAGACTAAGGATGGAGTATGGGGAGAGATAAGTAGCACTAAAAGCATTTTGAAAAAATCATATGGAGATCTACTAACATAGAGGTTTCTTAGTACACACATTTTATATATGTATATATATACATATATATGTATAGAGAGAGAGAGGGAGAGAGAGAGAGGGAGATTTTAATGAGTTACTCTATAATGCTGGGAGGGGACAATGCCCCTATCAGAAATCACATTTCATCAAATAAAAAGCCCAGTGTCAGGAATGGACTCCCTCTTTTGGAGTTGTTAACCAGAGGTCCAATATACCCTCAAAAAAACACTGGCTATTGCTACTGATCTTTGTTCCCTACCAGAACTTGATGGCAAGACCCTATCGCTGAAGACACTACATATGTGAGTCACAGAGCAAAGATGGAGAAATCAAGCTGGTACTGACCTCGAAGCTTCATCTTTATTGGCTAGATTTCATAGTGCTGGAAGGTGCCATGCATACTACCAGAAGAAAAAGTAATCATCAACTTTACCCAACTATGAACCCTGTGAACTACAATAATGATTGGCCTGGCAAGATATGCCCACTGGTAGAATAATGGCACAAATATTATGGAAGTAACCAATCACTTTTTATTGGATTTAAGACCTGTTTCACAAGATGAAGCCCATGACTGCCACTGTTATTAGGGTCAAGAATATGTGACTAAACAGGTCACAGACTGTAGAGGAGAACCTACTATTATTATCCTGCTAAATGGACATAGTATTTAGCTGACTCCTAATTACTTATTTTTATACTCATATATTAATGCATCTTTCAACTTTCTCCAAAGAATCTTCTTATAGATGGGGATTAACACAGAGATCCACAGCTCATCAATGTGTAGAGAATAAAAGACTGCAGAGTGCTTGGCTCCAAATGGGACACCTATATCAAAACTTCTCTTCCCAAATTTCAGGGATTAGTTTGTATGAGCACATGGAAAGAATGGGTAAGTGCCAAACATGGTAGATGAACATAAGAGACTGTGTTTTTCAGACACAGCAGGGCAGTTGCACATAAGAACCCACAGCAACTGGGACAGCAAGAACAAAACCCGTGCAAGCCCATGTCAGACAAAAACCCAGCACAATGGGGAGGTGGGCAAGAAGCCCCAGCCCCAGAAAAGGAACTATTGGCATTTGGTGGCTGCTGGGAAACAGAGAATCAGATTTTTTTTAAGGGTGTGATGCCAGTTAGGTTGACCAGGTTCCAGAGACTGGATCCATACCCAAGATTATTTTGGAATACAAATTTAGACTCAATAGTCCTTAAAAAAATAATAACAGAGGACATGAAGTAAGGGGGTAGGAAGCTGGGAGTGTATCTGAAAGGAGATGGGTGAGGAGGTATGAATATGATCAAAATGTATTGTATTAAATTCTCAAAGAATCAATAAAAATATTATTTAACAAAAGTTAGAGGGAGAAATACTGGGATTGGAAAGGGTTAAAAAGGGATGAGGATAGGATGAAGGGGAAAGGTGGAAAGGTTAACTAAAACAACTGAGATACGAAAATGTCATTCATTGGAAACTTGCAACTTTGTAAGCTAATTAAAAATCTTTTTTAGAAAAAACTATGAATTGATATACCCTTCACAGATGGTTAATGCTGCTCCCAAACACTAAGTTATTAAACAATAATCCTTTTGGCATGTAGGAGATACATCCCTACATCAAGGAAACTCAAGAACCAACCAGAAGATAATAGTCTATTACTATTGCTTTTGTTTTCCATGGTCATAAGACACTGTGCTGAAGACAGTACAGATTTTGATTGCAAGCATAGAAAACTCAAGCTAGAACTGGGCTGGAAGTTTCTTCCCTGCTAGCTAGTTTTCATAATGCTGAAAGATACTATACAGCCTGCTGAGGGAGAAAAGTCATCAAGTCTCATCCATCTGTGGATCCTGTGTACTACAGTACTGACCTGTTAAGCAAGAGATATGCACCTGTGCAATAGGGGCACTGAGAGACCCTAAGAGTCACATAGTTCCCTTGTAATCAGGTAGACAGGGAAAAGGTCCTTTAGCAGAGAAAATGTGCCTTTGCCCAAGGTACAATAAGATGATGGACTTCTGGGTTCTTCTCCATCAGGAAAAAGCGCCCGTGGGGCCTTTTTGGTGGGACTTTGGGTAGGAAGGGTTCAGAGGGCTCTTCGGGTAGGAAGCAATTATATTCTGCCTTTGTTCAAATTATCCAGTCCCATCATGACAGCCCAAACCAACCAATCTGGAGCAAGGAAAATGGAGGCCACCTCAGACCCCAAACATATATAAACTCAGACCCTCCAGAGCAGGACTTGTTCCAGATCCCTCCCCTTGAAGGAAATCTGTCTCTTTGTGTGCTAGGTTCCTCATGTACTTTTGCTTTCAATAAAACTTGGATGAGTGTTGTGACTGCAATTTTCCTGCCTTTTATTTCTTTAATCAGCAGCAAAAACAACCTGATCCAAGACCTCATGATGAGGGCTCATCCAGGATAACCTTAAAGACCACAAACTAACCAAGGTCTATAAGAACTAAACCAAACCACAGAAGGACTGGAGAGTGTAGCCATGACTGTCCAAGACTTCTTTTGTATCCTGGAGCAGGGGAAGCACCCAGCCAAGTCCACCACTGCTGAATGGCTAGTCTGATTCTCTCTTGTTGCTTACTTTGAAGAAAGGGGAGAGGAGGCTCAGCCCCAGCTACCCTGGTGTGGAACCTAAGGGGGTCTGCTGGAGGACATCTTCATACAACACAAGGTGGTCTACACAGACTCTGTAAAGGAATGACCTAGTTAGGGGCTTATGTCAACTTACCAGTAGCCAAAAAGGGCCTCTGTGACAACTTCTAATAGTTTTCATGATTGAAAAAGGTGAGGGGGTTAGTCTTCCGGAAATAATGAGTCAGCATCTTTATTGTCCCCAGCAGAACTGAGCAACTTCAGAGAAGTTTGGGCAGCCGCTATTAGCCTGGAGGCAAATAGCAACATTTGGTTTCATTTAGATTGTTTGTAACCCTTGCGCTTCCCCTGTCCCTTCTGCAACCCAGGAAGAGAGTGAGCACAAGAGTTAGAGGCACCTATGACAGAGGAATTGCTTCCTTTTCTATTTCATCTGGGGCATCTTATACTCTTCTGTCTCTCTTGGCCAGCTAAGAACTCTCAGACCTTTTGCCTAACCAAAAGTGTGGTACTTTCTTACTAGCTGGTCAACTGTTCAAGCTATTATTTGAAATTCATTGCAGTCCAATCCTAGAGAAATCACCCTAGTTTTCATTCCACCAAATAATAGGATCTTAAGCCACTATGTAGTCTTCAGAATGAGAGAGGAAGTTCTACATCTTAAGTATCTGGTACTTCTTACCTTGATCTAGCCTTCCTTAGAAAGACTCAGGGAGTTACTATACATTCCAGAGTGTAAGCATCAGAGATATTTAGTCTGCAAGTGAAAATATCACGGCCAAAACTGCAAGCTTGGATAAATGCAGATCACTCTAAATCAGGGATTAATCCCAGGGGCATCCAGTTGGACCACACCAATAGCCCCCTTATAGGTCAGACTTCCTTCGTCAGATATATGGTCTAAGCCTTGCATTTGCTTCCTGTGTGGACAAAAAGGCCACTTTCGACTTTAGGGTCCTCAAAAGCAGAGGCCTCTCCCAGGACCCTGACCATCTGGAGAGGAAATCATTGAAAGAATCAATTCCCTAAGAACAAATTGGATTACTCATAGTCTTCTTCCTCACCATGATGAATCCCACAGTATCATACTGGCTCAGACTGCTCCTATTCACCTAGAGGAGCCCCAAGGCAATTTTAATCGTGGAGGGCTTTAAAGTGAGTTTCCTCATTGATACTGGATCCCAATTCTCAGCCCTACCACTTTCCCCTGGTCCCAGGTCTCAAAGACAGCAACCATTCAGGGCATATCAGGTCAGGTCAGCTCCTAGACCATTATTTTACTCAGACACTTGCCCACTCATGGAAATATCTCCATTTCATTCATTCCTTTTAATAGTTCTTCATACTCTGCCCCATAACAACTCATACATAGACCTATAATTGGTCATAAGTGACTGCCAAGTGTCTCCAAGGCTTGGGGAACATTATAGAAGAGGGGTCAGAAAGACTATAAAAGCCAAGAGGATGGGGGGGCTATAAAATGCTGCTTTGCAGATATGATTTGGTTGTTGCTATCATAAATGCACAGCAGCTACAGTTGCCTACACAGGGCCTGCACAAGACTGGACCCTTCAAAATTCCATCATGAATGGGGGAGAAGCTTTAGAGGTCAAACCCATCCCTGAGGACCTATTGGCAATTAATGGCTATTGGAAAAAGAGGCATCTATTTCATTAGGAGTGTAGTCAGTAGAGAGTTACCTATGGTCAAGTAATGTTCCCCCACTTGCCATGTTCATGCAAGCAGCCCTAATTAAACTTAGGTCAACAAAAGAGCCATGAAAGTAGGGAGGAGCTTGTTGAGAAGAGGGGGTTCAGCAGAAGGTAGAGAGGATACTAGATGGTAATGGGGGTATATATGATGGAGATCTATTATACACAGCTATGAAATTTCCAAAGAGTAATTTAAAAAATTAAAATTCAAATCTAGGACTTATAAGTACATGTACTTGTAAACCTGCAAATGAAATATCTTAACTAAGACTGAATATTTCTCTGGTTTGAAAAAAAAAGCCAAAGAGGGGGCTGGAGAGATGGGTTAGTGTTTGAGAGTGCTGACTGTTCTTGCAGAGGACCAGAATTTGATTCCCAGCACCCACATAGAGGCTAACAACCGCCTGTAACTCCAGTTCCAGGGCATCTGACACCCTCTTTTGACCTCCACGGGCATTGCATGACATGGGTGCACGTACCCACATGCAGGCATTACACTCATACACATAGAATAAAAATAATAAATAAAATATTTCTTGTAGCTGCAGGGCAGGCTGCTCTGTTGCAGTATTTCCCGCCTCATCAGATTATTTCCTTGAGTTTAAGTGATATATGACCCTACCTTGCCAGAATATCTACACAATTCTCTCTCCTGGAAGTATGTTTCTTTTTCATGTACAAATCATTATTAAGTACAGGTGGAATTTACCTTTCATCTCCAGTAGATGGTGGCTACAATGAGACAATGTGTTCAAAATCAATCCCTCATCTACTTCTTCTACCAAATATTTATCTAGACTGTCACAGCGATTTCTGTCCTGGCAATCGAATGGATTTAAGTTCCAAATAACTCAAAGACTCAAAAAGAACTTTGTGACTGTGCATGTTGTTTTCCTGTCACTAAAACAAATATCTAAGCCATGGTGGCACACACCTTTAATCTCAGTGCTCCAGAGGCAGAGGCAGGTAGATCAATCTCTGTGAGATACAGGCCACCCTGGCCTATAGAGTAAGTTTGAGGTCATGGCTGCATAGTGAGACCCAATCTGAAAAGTAAGTTTTAAAAAGTCGACTTTGTAGGCTATGTTTACCAGTTGAGAAGTCCAAGAAAGAACAAACAGCTGAATAAAAGAATGAGACTCATTCAGGAAGTGAAAAATGAAAAAGAAATACTGAAGAAAACCTGAACTGAACTGAAACTAGGAACAAAAATTCAGTGACTCTAAGAAAAAGTTAAGTGAAAGCCTCCTCAACAGAATTAATCACATAGAAGAATATCAGGGATTGAGTAAATGTGACACCATAAATAAAATGGTCCTAACAAACATCAACAGAACATCCAACCAAATACCACAGAATAAACGTTTTACTCAGCAGCCCATGGAACTTTTTTCAAAATATATAACATATTAAGACACAAAGCAAGTCTTAACAAATATAGGGAAGTTGAGATAGTGTTCTTTATTCTGTCTGACCACAACAGTCTAAAGCTAGATGAAAACTACAGAGAGAACACAGATTCATGTAGATTAAACAACACACACTTTAGAATACTGAATGTGTCCCTGAAGACATCAAGACAAAAATCAAAAGATTCCTACAATTGAATAAAAATGACCAAAATATATGGGATTCGATGAAAGCAGTCATCATACGAATTTATTGTACTAAGTGCCACATAAAAAATTGGAGAACACCAAATAAATAATGATGCATGTTAACTCACTGAAAACATAAAGGCAGCATAAGGGAAAAAATACTTAAAATCAAGACAAAAATAGCAAAATAGGGGGAAAAAGAACAATGCAAAGAATCAATGAAGCAAGAGCTTGTTCTTTTAAAAAATAAGCAATATTTAGAAACCCTTGGCCAAATTAAACAAAAGAAAGAGAGAAAGACCTAAATTAATAAAATTAGATATGCTTTTTTTTTTTTAAAAAAAGGAGACATTACAACAGATACTGGCTTACTTTCATTTCTTATTTCTCAGATAAAATACCATGAAAAAAGCAACTGAAGGGAGAAAGGGTTTTCTTGTTTATAATTACAGGTGACAGTTCATCATTGCAGCAAAGTCAATGCAGCACAAATCTGAATCAGATAATCACATTGCATCTGCAGTCAAGAGCAGAGAGCAAGGAATTAATGCGTGAACATTCTGCTTTCTATTCCTGATTGTGAATGTGATGTGATCAATGCCCTCAAGCTCCTGTCACTTTAATGTCCACATACAGAGAGTAAAGACATTAGTAAATGCCAAAAATTTTTAAATTATTTATTTAATAACCAAATAATTAGAAGAAGCATTTCATGACAACAGCATTGACATATTCAATAACAATTCTCAGAGCTAAGATGCATGTGTTTCAAGATTGTAACTTTTAGGTTTACAGTTGAATCAATACAATTATACAATATTGTTCTCAGTATAAACCCTTTAAGACATAAAATTGAATGAGGTTTTAACCTTTAAAAAAGATCTCCATTTCATTTCACAGTATTCTGTT
>NW_008341028.1:3002986-3005346 GCF_000622305.1 Nannospalax galili | reverse complement strand
CGTCAGGTAGATTTCAATGGTAATGTTTTTCACATCTACTAATTATTAAGGAGCAAATTTTTATGCTTTGAAGAATATTCTTTACTTTTTTAAATTTAATAACATTTTTTTTAGAAGAAGCATTTTGTTACAGCTTTAACATATTGAGTAATGCACTCCAGAGCAAGAATACATCTCTTTGAAAAGTGGCTGTAAATTTTCAGGTTCACAGTTGAATTAATACAGTTACACAATATTGAACTCAGTATAAAGCCTTTAAGATATAAAATTGAATGAGTTTTCACCATTTAAAGAAGATCATCATTTCAAGATATGCTGTTTCCTACATTTTTTAATATTATTTTTTATTTGTTTTAGAAGAAACATATAATTAGAGCTTTAACATGCCCAATAACAGTTGGGCTACAAAAGTGGCTACAAAATTTCTAGGTTTGCTGGTTGAATCAATACAGTTATACAATACTGAACTCAGTATAAGCCCTGTAAGCCATAAAATTGGATGAGTTTTTAACCCTCAAAAGAGATCTCTATTTCACTTGAAAATATACTGTTTTTATAGTATGTTTTTGCTACTAAGACTAAAATGTTGGAAAATACATCTCTAATCTATATGCATCTGATTATTACTAGTCTTAATTGTTTCCACTTGAATCCTTGGCTCCTGTGAATGTCTATAAAGTCATCGGGTAGATTTCAATGGTAATGTTTATCACCTCTACTAATTAACATGACATAGACTTTTATGCTACCTCCTCAAATATAATACATTTTCTTAATTCATTGATTTTTTTTCTGTGTGTGTATATCACACAGAACATCCGAAACCATCTTATTCAATTATATACCCACTTCCCAGATGGCACCCTCCCATAGCCTCCCTCTCCCCACTACAGCGCTTATACTCTGATATCCCTGCTACTGTCTGCTGTGTTATCGGCACCCTCAGCCATTCCTCGCTACATGTCCATCTGGTGAATCTAGTCAGCCTATCTAGAGGTCTGTGTTTTAGGAAGGTCAGCTGTTCCTCATCTAGAAGCAATCAGCTGTCAATGTTCCTTTAGATAAGATTGGGGTCTGCTGTTCATTTTCCCAGTTCTATGCTAGGTTACTATCTGGAAGTCCCTTGGGCCACCCTGGCCAACAACTCAAAAGAAGGTATCTCCTATCTGGCATTGTTGCTTATTATGTAGCCTTTAGCTATACATATGGACTCTTAAAAAATTATATTGGCCCCTTTTATCTTTGGTTATACTTTCCTTTTGGGTGCTTAAGGCCATACAGTTGGCCCAGATAAATCACTTTATTTTTAATCTTAAGGTCGTTTGAGGATCTGTTCCTCAGGGCTTGGGAGGAGCCCCTGGCCCCTTTCTTTTACCAGTTCTGCCAATCTGAAGATAAGTCAAAGGTCCTGCTCGACCATGGCTGGCTTCACTTGGAAGCATGGAGGAAATGATTCCTCTGTGTTGACCCTCCTCTTTGTAGACTGGACACTGGTTCATGTCCATCTGGTGGGTCTCCTCGGCCCCCTTGATCAAGAGGACAGTTTACCCACCACCATTACAGGACATTTTGGGAGATGCTCATAGTCCCCTGTAACTAGCCGACCTAGGAGGGCAAGGAGCAAAACTGTCCTTTATGTCCCTCTGATCGAATTAGTATAGACCTCAAAGTATGTCTGTTAAACATCCAAGAATGTTAGTTCCACTAGTCTGGTACTTTTAATTACTATGTGCCAAGCAGATAAATCTTTGGCAAAAAACAATTATTCTCAGATAAACCTTACCTAGACATATATTTCTTGATCTGGTATGTAGAATTTGTCAGTAGTTTGTTGGACTAATATGGTTCCCTCTAGTTTTTAAAACTAGCTAGGTATTATTTATCTCTCACATTGTCTAACCCCTCCATCATGGTTTCCCCAATTACGGTGCTCCCATTTTCCCCCTTTCTCCCTTAATAATACCGTTCTCCTATGGTCCTACTTCTCCTGAGCTCCTTCTTTCCCTTTATCCCCTAAGTTTCTTCCATACGCTTCCCTCCCCTCTCCCTCAAACTATCCCAATTTTTATCCATGTCTCCCTTATTAACACCTGTTTCCTACTGTTCTTCTCTTTCAGGTTATTTCTTTGCCTTTACCTCCCAAGTTCCGTTCCATTATCCTGGTTCCTGCAGTTATGTCTAGATACATACTCACTTATCAGGATTTGGTTCTAGGATCCACATATGAGGGAGAACATATGTCGATTTTTTCTATGTTACTTCACTTAGTATAACAGTTTCTAGTCCAAACGATTTACCTGCAAATTTCATGATTTCATCTTTCTTTACTGCTGAGTAAAACTCCATTGTATAAATGAACC
>NW_008341028.1:2998794-3002263 GCF_000622305.1 Nannospalax galili | reverse complement strand
TTTAGTTTCATTCTTCTACAGGTGGAGATCCAGTTTTTCCAGCACCATTTGCTGAACATGCTGTCTTTCCTCCAGTGAATGTTCTTGGCCCCTTTGTCAAATATCAGGTGGCTGAAATTGCATGTACTCATATTTGGGTCTTCAGTTTTGTTCCATTGATCTATAAGTCTATTTTTTGCCAGTACCATGTTGTTTACATGACTATAGCGCTGTAATACAGCTTAAAATCTGGTATAGTAATCCCCCCGGCATTGCTCTTAGTGCTCAGGGTTGCTTTGGCTATCTGAGGTCTTTTGTGCTTCCATATGAATCTTAGGATTTTTTTTGCAATTTGTGACAAATGTCATGGGGATTTTGATTGGCATTGCATTGAATCTATAAATGACTTTTGGTAGGATGGTCATTTTTCACAATATTAATTCTTCCAATCCATGAGCATGGGAGGTCCTTCCATCTTCTGATGTCTTCCTCAATCTTTCTTTAAAGATTTAAAATTTTCATTGTAGAGGTCTTTAATATCTTCAGTAAGGTTTATTCCGAGATTTTTTTTTTTTTCAGCATTGTGAAGGGCAGTGTTTCCGTGTGCTCTTTCTTTGATTGCTTGTTATTGGTATATAGAAAAGCTACAGACTTTCGTAAGTTAATTTTCTAACCTGCCACTTTACTGAAAATGTTAATAATTTGTAGGAATTTTCTGGTGGAATTTTTGGTGTGTCTTACATATAATAACATATCATCTGCTAAAAGGGATAATTTGATCTCTTCTTTTCCAATTATGACTCCTTTAATTTCCTGATCTTCTCTTATTGCTCTTGCAAGAGTTTCAAGCACTATGTTAAAGAGAAGTGGAGATAGTGGACAGCCTTGTCTGGTTCCTGATTTCAATGGGAATGCTTCCAGTTTTTCTCCATTTAGAATGATGTTGGCTGTGGATTTGTTGTATATGGCTTTAATTATGTTGGGGTATGTTCCCTCCAGGCCAATTCTCTCTAGGATGTTGAACATAAATTCATGTAAATTTTGTCAAAGGCCTTCTCTGCATCTATTGAGATGACCATTTGTGTTAGAGGACCCTGCTGCTGAGGTTGTAGTCCTCCATGTCCGGATAGCTCAAAGGGGCTCTGTGCTATATGGAAGGACTCCCTTTCTCAGTGGGGGCCTCCTGCTCTCTGCCTGACTTACCTGGAAAGTGCCACCAAGCACAGATGTCTGACCTTATTTGGAACATGACCTTTGGCATGGTTACCTGCAATAAAACCACCAGGTTTTTTCTGTATGATAATTAGGCATTGCCCTATAGTCAGATGATAGGATCCCCCTACCACATGTAAATAAAGCATACTATGAGCTGAGTCTTTGGCTGCTGACTCCAAACTATATTTTCCCTGACCCCCACAAATAAACAGAGCTGTTTCACTGAGTCTGGAGCTGTATCACTGAATCTGCCTCCCCAGAAGGGATTTCTTCCGTCAGTGCTCACTGGCCATCCTGACCCCGTTCGTCGCTTCTGCTCCCTTTGTTCTCTTGGATCGGTGGCCAAGGACCCATGAGGGGACAGAGAGGCCCCACATATTTGGTTCTTCTCTTTGAGCCCATTCATATGATTTATGGTGTTTATAGACTTATGTGTATTGATCCATCCCTACATCTCTTGGATAAAGCTGACTTGATCGTGGTGGATGATTTTTTTGATGTGTGTTTGTATGCAGTTTGCAAGTATCTTGTTGAGAATTTTTGCATTTATGCTCATTAAGGATATGGGTCTATAGTTTTCTTTTTTGGTTGTATCCTTACCTGGCTTTGGTGTTAGAGTGATGCTGGCTTCATAGAAGGAATTTGGAAGTTCTCTCTCCATTTCCATCTTTTTGAATAAATTAAGTAGTATTGGAGTGGATCGTCTTTAAATATCTGGTAGATTTCTGCTATAAATCCATGGTCCTGGGCTTTTTTAGTCAGGAGATTTTGCATTACTCTTTCAATTTCTTTACATGATATGGGTTTGTTTAAGCTGTTGATATCTTCTTAGTGTAGTTTTAGTGATTCCCATGCTTTTAGATATCCATCCATTTCTTTTAGGTTTTCAAATTTAGTAACATAGGTTTTTAAAGCATTCCTTTATAATAGGTTTTCAAAGTATTCTAATGTTCTATATCTTTCTGGTGTTTGTTGTGATGTCTCCCCTTTCATCTCTGATACTGTTGATTTGGAGGTGCTTTTTTTTCTTTTGGTTAACTAGGCTAGCAGTCTTTCAATCTTGTTTATCTTTTCAAAGACCCAGCTCTTGGATTCGTTGATTCTTTGTATTTTTTTTTTCAATTTCATTAATTTCTTCCCTGATTTTTGTTATTTCTTATCTGCTGCGTTTGGGTTTCATTTGTTGTTGCCTTTCAAGTGTCTTGAGTTACAATGTTAAGTCATTTATTTGTGTTCACTCCGATTTTTTGATGTAGGCACTTAGAGCTATAAACGTCCCTCTAAGGACATCTTTCAGCATGTCCCAGAGGTTTTGTTGTGCTTTATTGTCCTATTCATTTAGTTCCAGGAATACTTTTCTTTCTTTCTTAGTTTCTCTTTTGACCCACTCATCATTCAGGAGTGTGTTTTTAAGCTCCATGTGTTCATGTGGTGACTAGAGCTTCTTCCAGTGTTGATTGTAAGCTTTATTGCATTGTGGTCTGATAGAATGAATGGAACTATTTCAATCTCTTTGTATTTGTTGAGGTTTGTTTTGTTCCCCAGTATATGGTCGATTTTGCAGAAGCTTCCATGGGGTGCTGAGTAGAAAGTATGTCCTTTGGTGCTTGGGTGGAGTACTCAGTAGATGTCTATTAAGTCCAATTGATATATGGTATTGTTTAATTGAGATGTCTCTCTGTTAACTCTCTGCCCTGTTGACCTATCTAATGGAGACAGTTGGGTATTGAAGTCCCCTACTATTAATGAACTGGGATTAATCTGGGTCTTAAAGTCCTGTAGTATTGTTTTTATGAAGTTGGGTACACCAGAGTCTGGTTAATATGTGTTCACGATTGTAATATCTTCTTAGTTTATTGTCCCTTTGATCAGAATAAAGTGGCCCTCTTTATCCTGATTAGTTTTAGTTCAGATTAGTTTTAGTTTAAAATCTATTTTGTCAGATATTAGAATTGCAACACCTGCTTTTTCCTTAGTACCATTTGTTTGGTATATTTTTTTCCATCCTTTCACTTTAAGATAGTGTCTGTCCTTGAAGGTGAGATGAGTTTCTTTCAGACAGCATAAAGATGGGTTTTGTTTCTTAATCCATTCACCTAGTCCATGTCTTTTGACTGGGGAGTTCAGTCCATTAATATTTAAAGTTATTAATGAAAGATGTGTATTGAATCCTGTCCTTTTTTATTTCTGTTCACATTCTTGATATAGATGTGCATTTGCACAGTTATACTTTCATTGAATTTCTTTCCATCACCCCTGTGTATAATCATTCCTT
>NW_008341028.1:2968438-2998563 GCF_000622305.1 Nannospalax galili | reverse complement strand
TTCCTTTATATGTGACTTGTTGTTTCTCTTTTGCAGCTTTCAGTATTGTCCTTTGTTCTGTATTCTTAGTGTTTTTACTATGATGTGTCATGGAGAGGTTCTTTTCTGGTCCTGTCTCTTTGGTGTTCTATATGCTTCTTGTATTTGTATGGGCATGTCTTTCTTTAATTTTGGGAAATTTTCTTCAATGATTCTGTTGAAGAACTGGTCTATACCATTATCTTGGGATTCTTCTCCTTCTTGTATGCTTATGACTCATAAGTTTGGTCTTTTTTTTTTTTTGGTGTCACATAATTCCTGCATATTCCATTCTTGTGCTTTCTTAAATTTTTCTTACTCTTTGCTTGAGTGGTCTATTTTGTCACTTTATGTTCCTTCAGTTCTTGATTTCTTTGTGTGTTCTTTAAATTCACTGAATTCTTCTATCATGTTTATAATTGTTCTTTTGAGTTCCATGTCCTGCATTATCTCTAGGAGTTTCTCATTGTACTCCTCTAGAGGACTATTGGTATTTGGTAGGGATATATTATTTTGGTTTTTCATGTTGTTATTTTCTCTCTGTAATTTTGACATATGATTTTCTTTTGTTTTCTGATTCTTGTGTGAGACTCAAGCCTTCAAGTTTAGTTCTGCTTCTTTTTGCAAATTTTATGTGCCTTTGTGGTTTATTTTTGAGTATGAAACACTGGTTCATCTCAGCTTCCAGTTCTCTCTTTTGATTTCATATTGGCATGGCCAGATTGCTTTTGTCTTCAGGAGTTCCCACAGAGGCCCAAGTCAGATGAGGATCAGATGCTCTTGGGCTTTCTCCTAAGGTCTGGATCCCTCCAGGAAAGATTTTGGACTCAGGAATTTGGGGGTTGGACTGGCCTGGGAGCAGGGCCCAGGAAAGATGCTGACCCCAGGAAGCTGGTGGCTATGCTGCCCAGGAATGCAAAGGGAGATGGGGGCGGGAAGAGGCCCCAAGGGCTCCTGGGGACTGCAATGAGGAACTGGTTTGGGCTGGATACAAAGGATCAGGAAGCCAAAACTTCCGCCCCGGGCATCCAGGAAAGAGTCTGGTGGGCCATGCAGTCCAGGGAAGCAGAGGGAGGTGAGGGTGGGACCAGGCCTAGAGGGCTCCTGGGGACCTGAGAAGGAACTGGGTTGGTCTGGATGCAAAGGATCATGAAGCAGTGGTGGTTCCCCAGGTGTCTGGGGTGCCAAGACAAGAAATGGGACAGGACCCAGGCTAGGAGGAGAGATGGTGGGGGAGATGGGAGGGTGAATGAGGCTGGGGGAGTCAAGGCATGGAGGGCACGATTGACTTACCCTGGAAAGAGGCCGGGAGGTTGTGCAGGCCCAGGGAAGCAGAGGGAGATGAGCGCCAAAAAAATTTTTTAATTAAATAGAACTCAAATAATGATAAAAAAAAAAAAAAAGGCTTTGCAAAAACAAAGACAAAAACCCAAAAGCAGTAAATGGGAGGAAATTTAAAAAAAAAAAAAAAAAAAAAAAACAGCAGAGAAAATTCATGAACTAGAAACCAAAAAATGCAAAGAATCAGAAGAGTCTTTGAAAAGATAAACAAAACTGGTGAATCTTGGCCAAATTAGCCAAAACAAAGAGAAAAACCATATTAATTAAACTTTAAATGAAAAGGGAGGCATCACAATAGACATCAATGAAATTCAGAAAATCCTAGGGATATACTTAAAACTGTTATTCAACTACATTGAAAAATCTAAAATAAATGGATGAATTTCTAGATATATATGACCTACCAAAATTAAACTAAGAAGAAATAAATAATTTAAACAGCACTGAGATTTGAAATAGTAACAATACTAATTTTTTTAAATCTTCCAATTAAAAACATCCAGACTGGCTGGATTCACAGCAGAATTATACCATATAATCAAAGAACTAACACCAATGCCACTCAAATTATTCCATAAAATGGAAAAAGAAGAAATGTTTCCAAACTCTTTTCATGAAGCCAGGATAACCATGACACCTAAACCAGATAATGACAAAAAAAAAGGAAAAAGAAAATCACAAACCAACTTTTCTAATGGACATAGATGCAAAACTTCTCAATAAAACACTTGGAAACTGAACTCTAATCATGTATAAAAAAAGATCATTCATCATCCAGTTGGCTTTATTTCAGCTACCCAGGGGGATGGTTCAACATACTAAATCAACAAATGTAATTCATCACATGAATGGACTTTAAGACAGAAATCAAATGATCATTTCAACAGACGCAGACAAAATCTGACAAAATTCAACATCACTTCATATCAAAAGTCCTGAAGAGGTTCAGGTTGGAAAGAACACATCTCAATAAAGTAAATGTTAAATATGACAACTCTATAACCAATATAATGCTAAATTGATAAAAACTCAAAACATTCCCACTAAGATCAGGAAAAAAAGACAAGGATGTCTACTGTCTCCACTTCTATTCTGTACAGTGCTTGAATTCTTAGCTAAAGCAGTAGGACAAGAAAATAAAATAAAATGGATACACACAAGAAAATAAGATATCAGTATATCCTTATTTTCAGAGTATATGATCTTATTTATAAAATACCCTAAAAACTCTACCAAGAAAAAACTCTTAGAGCTGATAAATACTTTCAACAATGTGGTAGAATACAAAATTAATATACAAAAATTGGTGGCTTTCCTACATACCAATGTGGTTACTTGAATAAATGCCCCCCTTAGGCTCCAAGTATTTGATCCTGAGTTCATGGCACTGTTTAAAGAGGATCACAAAACCTTTAGGGTATGTGGCCATGCTTGAGGAAGCATGTGACTGGAGGCAGGCTTTGAGAGTTCAAAATCACATCCCACTTTCAGTCTTTCTTACTCTGCTTCCTGTGCCTGCTTGAAGATGTCAGTCTTCAGCTTCCTGCTCCAGCTACCTCCACCACTGTGCATTCCCTCCATGATGGACTCTTATCCTTCTGGAACCATAAGCCAAATAAACTCTTCCTTCTATAAGTTGCCATGGTCATGGTGTTCTATCACAGCAACAGGTAAGTAACTAATACAACCATGACAAATACACTGAAAAATCAGAAAAATAATCCCATTCACAATAGCCTCAAAACAACATCTGGGAATAACCCTAACCAAAGAAATGAAAGCCATATATCATGAGGGCTTTATAATGTAGAAGAAAGGAATTGAGGAAGAAACTAGAGGATGAAAAGACGTCTCATGTTCATGGATTGGAAAGAGCACTGTAGTGGAAATGACCATACCAAAGCCTACAGATTCAGTGCAATCCCAATCAAAATTCAACCCACACACTCAGTACAATCCTAATCAAAATGCAAACTACAGACTCAATGCAATCCCAATCAAAATTCTAGCACTACTCTTCAAACAAATAGCTGAAACAATCTCAAAATTTAAAGGGAAGCTCAAAAGATGAAGGATAGCAAAACAAGCCTGCCTGAACAAAAAGAATACAGTGGGAGGTATCTCCATACCAGATTTCAATTTACACTATTGTGGTGGTTTGAATGAGAACTGGAGGCAATGAAAATGGTAATGTTTTATTGCCTAATGCTCATCACTGTGTTTTCAACTGTCTGATATTGTGATGGCTTGAGTAAGAATGTCCCCCATAGACTCCAAGTATTTGGACATTTTGTCCCCGGTTGGTAGCGCTGTTTTGGGAGGTTTTAGAAGGCGAGAAATGCTGGAGAAAGCATATCACTGGGGGGTAGCTTAGAGAGTTCTGAAGCCTTGCCAGATCTCCAGTCACTCTCTTGTTTCCTGTGCCTGCTGGAAGATGTAGAGCTTAGCTTCCACTCCTCTTCTCCAGCCACCTCTGCCACCATGCCTCCCCGCCAAGATGGACTGTAATTCCCCTGGAACCTCAAATAAATTCTTCCTTCTATAAATTGTTTGGGTCAGTGTTTCTATCACAGCAACAGAAAAGTGCCTAATACAACTATAGATCCATAGTCACAAAAACAAGTTACTGGCAACAGACACATAGGCCTGTGGAGTAGATCAGAGAACCTAGACATAAATTCATATAACTACAACTACCTGATCTTTGACAAAGATGCCAAAAACATACACTAGATGATAAACGCTGATTCCTAAAGACACCCCACACCTTGGTTTGATAATAAAGAGAAATTAAATTCGCACTAAGCTGCAAACATCCTCCCTGCTGGCTAGCTTTGATAGTGCCCTAAGGCTGCTGACGGAGACAAGGCATCAACATTCTCACCCAATTGTGAACCCTATAAACTACAATACCAACCCACCAGGGAAAATGTACTCATCTGTGCAATAGTGGCCAAACCATTCTGGGGGTAACCAACTGTTCTCTGCTTGGATTTGATGCCCACTCTGCAGGAGGGAATCTATGTTTAATACTGTAAACTTGGTCATAAACTCATCCCTGGGGAGGCTGTAGGCTCTAGGCCCTGGGGATGGGGTGGGGGGCTCTTACTACTGTTGTTTAGTGTCAAACTGGCTTCTAAATATCTATGTTTATATGCATAGGCAAATGCTACTCTCAGCCTTAGTCAGAGAAGCCTCTTTTCAGTGGGCAAAGCAGATAGACGGCTGTTCAAGGTGCTGAGAAAAAGTGATGGAGGAGTGCTCAGCCCTTAACTAGATGATATTTCTACTACACCCTGCCCCCCCCCCCCGCCCCCCCCCCCCCACACACACCCCGACACAACGAGGGGAAGAAGGCACGAGAGGCAAAGAAAGAGGTTGTTAACATTTGTATGTTATCTAAAGTAATCGACAGGCTGAATTTACTTTTGTACTTTAAATTATGCCTTATAATCTGTGACATTAGATAAAGGTTTGTTACAACTGCAATTAGAAGTAGAAGATAAAGAAGATAAAGATGCCCCCCCCCCCCCCCCCCCCCCCGCCCCACCATTCAAGGAGCATCACAGACGATGAGGTGGAAAGAATGTAGAAGCTGGAAGAGAGGCGGAAGGACTGAGAAGTGCACAGCCACTGCAGTCATGATCTCACAGCAAATATGGATACCTGTACTGGATCTGTCAACAGTCAAGCAGAGTTAAGGGAGGACTCATGGGGCTGAACTCCTCCTAGTTGAACTACTGGCTACCAGTAGATGCTGAGAGAGGAGCAGCCGTTGTCTTCAGTTGTGTACACTCTGATGAAGAATTATTCCTTCTCCATTTAATTATCTTAGGATCTTTGTCAAAAGTCAACTGACCGTATGTGTGTTTTCTAGTGCACATATCTTACATATATTTTGTATGACTACATATTACTTATTTCTTGTTATTATGAAGTGTAACTTTAACTTTTTTAACTTTCATAACATATGACCTTACTAAATTTACCTTTTAGTTTGGGGAGCTTTCCTATAGATGCTTTGAGACAGAGGGCCTCATGTGATCTGTAAATAGTTCCTCCTTTCGAATCTATATGCCTTTTATTCCCTTTCTTCCCTCTATTGTCTTGGCCAGGAAGTCTGTTAAAAGGGTTGAATAGGAGTGGCAAGAGCACGAAGTTTTACTTTGTTCACACTCTCAAGACACAATAATTAGAAATATCTGCTGCTATCCATGTATCCTGCATATCTTTAATATTTTGATTATTCCCTATGTTACTATAGTTTTTATCATGAATAGATATTAAATTCTGTCTTTTGTGCATTTGAGATGATTATCTGTTCATATTTTTTTCAGATCTGTTGATAAGATAGACCGTAATCTTTCATTTTCTAACATTTAACCAGTCTTCCCTATCAGAAGTTGACAGTCTTCTACAGTTCTTGTGCTTGGTTCTGGGAAGACAGCATCGTGACTAATCATGAACATATACTCAGTTTTTACTGGATATGATTAACTCTAATGCAGGCTTTCGGGTCCACTCATTCCTTCCTTTAAGGATTTATTGAGACCCTCTATCTCTGTGCTTGGCTTTCTAATGAAATAATCCTGAATCTACTAGTGTTTTCTTACACAACTTGTAGCAAGTCATTGAACTCTTAAAAGCTTCATTTTTAAATCCATTAGACATAACAATAATTGCACTCACATTGTTCTACATACCCACGGGCTCACTTCCTCACTTCTTCAGGCCCTCTTTGAGACAGCACCTCACAGAGATCTTCCCTCATTACTCCAGGGCATTTTGGGACTCCCTTAACTCCCTTGTGTTCCCTATTCTTGTTACTCAGCATCTTATAACCTACGCTTCATAATTCCAGGGCCGTGTTCTGCCATGAAAACCTAGAATTATTCCTGATATGAAGTCGTGAGTCAAATGAACGTATGTTCGTTGAAGAACAAACTAAATGAAATTGACCATATAATGCATATGTCTTGTCTAACGCAAGGTAGGTGTGCATTAGAATTAACTACTAATATAAATAGCGGTTCTTTGCTTCACTTTCTCACACGTAAACCATCGAGTCTCAGGAGACACCACACTCAAAGACTTTGGGTGGAGATGTATTCAGGGAAGATGACACCCTTGAGACTAGCCACACCCTACATCTCTTGTCCCTGTTAGGTCTAGTAGGTAAGGAGACAGAACACTTAGGTAAAACAAAAAGAGCAGCATGGCTGTTAGGAAAGTGCCCCTCACAGCTTTAGTGAAGAAACACAGCACAGGGCAAGCAAACCTCTGGGTCTCACTGCTCTCTCAGCCCAGGAGCTGGAGTACAGGGGAATCCCCACAGACCATCCCACCAAGTTCAGCTTCTCAAGGACAAGAGCAAGAGCACATCAACAGATGTGCAGGGAACAGAGAACAGCTCTAGCTCCCATGACACACAGAAGTTTCAATTCTCAATATCTAGGCTATTTTACAAAATGCTAGCTTTCTAAGCCATTTCCTAGAAACATCATTTTTTAAGACAAGTTTTCTCCATCCAGTCAAATCTGGTCTTAAACTCAGTCCTCCTGCCTCAGTCTCCCAAATGCTGGAATTAGAACATACACCACCACTCCCAGCTCAGAATCCTTTTGTCCAGTCTTTTCTCTTCCTGATCTACTAATTCCCAAAGGCTGTATGGTTGTGCTGTAGGCCTTGAGGGAAATGATTTATTTTTTCAAGATGCTGTAAGGTTCTCATTCATACAAGTGTGGTCATGCTCCCAGGCAATGCCCCAGTTCTGGACTCCTGACCTGTATCTCTTACCATGTAAAATAAAACATCCCTGAGCCTCAGGTGTCTGCGCTGCTGCACAGTGCGTCTGTGTATTGTGAGGCAGCCACCACACTCTCCCCCAGAGGTTGCTACATTTCAAAGCTGGATGAGGTAATGGGGTATTTAGTCCAAGTTAAGCTTGTAAAAGTGCTTTGGGAATCATTGGAATGAAAAGAACTGTGCATACCCAAAAAGTTTGTTACTAATTGCATAATGTATGCCCAGAGTTGGACAAAAAGCTCCACTTGGGCACCTCCCACCAAATAAAAAACATATCTTTTTTCATGAACAAGATTAATCTAAGAACTGGAATGTATCAAAACAAACTTCAAGTGGTGATTAATGAATGGTATAAACTTTTAGATTATTTCTCTACCTATAGGATGGCTCTTCTGGTTATTATTATAAAACTAAAACTTAACTAAAAGACAAAGAAAAATGCCTAGGGAGAATGAAATGGGAATGAGGTGTTTGAATTCGTTGATGTATTTTCTTGAGGACCCTGATATCCTCTTGGAATGGTGATTAGAATGTTGCAAGAGTCCCTCTAACGCAAGGCTGCTCACAGACCCATCCCCTGCAAAATAAGCACAACTTCTCCCTCCTTCTGGGTTGTACCTTGGAATATATCCAGGCATGACTCAACTAATTGAGGGGACTGAGGAGCTTGAAGACAGTAAGTCTGAGGGGAGGCCAGGACCTTACAGCCAGTCCTTCCCCCAGGGTGTGAGACAGGTGGTAGGCATATTGACCCAGCTGTTGATGCTTGGAGAAAGTCCAGCCCAGAAGGCAGGACTTAGCATCCAAGAGAGATGCAAGAGATCAGGCCAAGAATTGATTTCAGATTGCACCAGAAAGGTGGCAACAGTAGACAAAGACATATGAATATATGAGCAAGAAGAGCCAAATCATTGGACCATGTCCATGGTTCCCAACAAGGGACTCAAGGTCCAACTTTTAATCCACGGGAGAAAAAAAAATACTAATTGCAAGCCATGGTCTGGAATACAAAGAAGAAAGTCCACGGCGGCCGGGTGGGGGGGGCACCACAACTAAACTCAGGGAACCAAACCAGCGGCAATTCTAAAATTTCTGTATAAAATTTATTTGGGGGACTGGAGAGATGACTCAGTGGCTAAGAGCAGTGGCTGCTCTTGCAGAGGACCCAGGTTCGATCCCCAGCACCTACACGGTGGCTAGCAACCATCAACAACTCTAGTTCTAGGGGATCTGATGCCCTTTTCTGTTCTTCATGGGCACTGCATGACATGGATACATTTACATACATGCTGGTAGTACACTCATACACTTAAAATTGATAAATAACAATGAGTCTTTCTGTAAGAAACAATATATTTTAAAATGAAATAGAGATCTTTCTTAAAGGTTAAAAATTCATTCAGTTTTATGTCTTACAGGCTTTATGCTGAGTTCAATATTGTATAACTGTATTAATTCAACTGTGAACCTAAGAATTTTATAACCGCTTTTGAAAGAGATGTATCTTTGCTCTGGAAATTGTTATTGAGTATGTTAAAGCTTTAAAGCTGTAACGAAATGCTGCTTCTAAAAATAAAAATAAATAAAATAAAATCTTTAAAAATTTATTCGGAAAAAGTATTCTTGTCAGAAAGATATGTTTCAAATTGTTTATACAGAGCTTTACATAAGGGTATAATAAAATAATTTTCTGTAATAAAAATGCAATAGAGTGCTAGAGAGATGGTTTAGCAGTTAAGAGCCCTTGTTGTCTTCCAGAGCACTTGAGTTCAGTTTACAGCACCTTCACAGAATCTAGCAACCACCTGTAACTCCAAAACCTGTAACAACACTTTTGACCTCCATGGGCACTGTATGCATGTGGTGCAAATACATACACTCAGGCACACACATACACATAACTAAATAATCATGGAAGAAAGGGGACTAGAGATTCTCTCTCTCTCTCTCAATCTCTCTCTCTCTCTCTCTCTCTCTCTCTGAAATCATCACACACACACACACACACACACACACACACACACACACACACATACACAGAGAAGCTACCTTCACATAAATTACCCATCAGAACTGAAATACACAGGCTGGAGAGATGACTCAGTGGTTAGGAGCACATGCTGCTGTTTTAGAGGACCTGGGCTCAGTTCCCAGCACCCACATCAAGTGGCATACCACTGCCTATAATTCCAGTTCCAGAAAATCTGACCCCCTCTTCTGGCTCCACTGTGAGCATGTGGTGCGCATACACACATGCAGGTATGTAACCTGAAAGTTCCTCTGGCAAGCTATAGTCCCACCTCCTTCCCACGCTCTGCAAAAGGAGCCTGCATGAAGGGGAGGGCCTAAGAATATATAAGCCAGGAAAGCCAGGAGGCTGGTCTCTCGCCATTTTGTGTGGCTATCAGGAAGCCACAGGATTTATGTTTGGGGGTGGACTTTCTAGCACAGCCGTGAATGGGGTAGTTGCCATTTTGGAACACAGCACGGAGATTTGGTATAAGCCTCAAATAAGGAAAGTCTTTGTAAATGACCCTCTAAACTTTGATGGCAAGCCCAAATAAATATTCTTATTCCCCAAACTGTAACTTAAGAGAAACATTGTGATAGTTTAGTTAGAACCGGAGCACTCACAGGTCTCTCAGGGGAAAATTTGGTGCAACAAGGTATAAGCACACATACATATAAAATCATTTGTTTGAAGAAATGAAGTACAAAATTTGGGTAAACAAGCAGGCAGCAAGACTGTTGTAGTGCTGTCCATGTCAGCTTTGTGGCCTCAGCTAGGCACCAAGGGTGCTTAAAGGCCTATCCCAACATACTCCCATGTTGTCAAAGTTCACTCGGAGAACTGTCCTTTAGGCTCAGTGCCATGTGTATTATAAGAACACCGTGCTGTACACAGAGCAAATAAATGCCTAAAATTACAGTTGAGCAGAGTAATGTGCTGAGGACTCTCCACGTCTGATATGTCTTGTCGACATTCCTCCTTTATCACTCTCCAGTAATCAATGCCAGAAATACCCTTGTGCCCTGAGGATGCTTTTTGAGCCCCATGCGCTCTAAGGTAGTTTGAATATTTGGGAGGAATACTTGCTTTGATGTTTCTACAGAACACCTAAGCAAACTTTTTTCTTCCAATCTCTTACCACAGGTTAGTTCAATTTCTTGGCTCAGCATTTTGATTAAGAATTAAAACATTGGGGGCTGGAGAGATGGCTCAGAGATTAAGAGCACTGGCTGCTCTTGCAGAGGACCCAGGTTTGATTCCCAGCACCCACATGGCAACTAACAACCGCCTGTAACTACAGTTGCAGGGGATCTGATATCTTCTTCTGACCTCTACTGGGATTGCACAACACGGGTACACTTATATATATGCAGGCAACACACTCATACACAAAAAAATAATAATAAATAAAACATTTTTTTAAAAAAAGAAAACGTTGATTCTTAAAAAGTTAGAAAACACTAATTTATAGTTTTATCTTCAATAGACTCTTCCAGAACACAAGTTTACACTCAGTGAAGCCCAAACCAGGCACTGTGCCTGTCCATCAGAACCATTCATAAAGCTGGAGATGATTGTGGGTACCTGAACCACACCTGTGGAGATGGGATTCCGTAGGCTTGGGTAGGTACCTGGTACCTGTAAGACAATTCTTATGAACAGAAGTCTTAATATAAGTCATCCAAGTCCAAGTGACAGCCTCTAGAAATGAAAACAATTTCCAAGAGATCAGAAAATGTATTTATTTTCCCCATGAAGCAGCAGAGGGAATTCAAATCCAGAGTCAACATGTTATTCCATTTCAGAACTGCGTTGCCCTCCACACCCTGGCATGATCTCTCAGTTTTTCTCATCGTATTTGAAAACGCAGCATCAAGGGTATGATTAATACCTGCTGCCAGCTCTGCAAAGGCAACCTGAAACAAGGAGGCTCCGGCCCACATTGTGTGGATGCCAGGGATCTATCCTGAGAGTCAACTAAATTCATCTTGACCTTAGAACAGATGTTTCCATTTAATTTTTCAGAGCCATAGATGGTAATCAACTTACATCAAATCTTCATCTCAAACACAGCCACCTGGCTTCCCAGAGCAAAAAGGCAGCATTTCAGCAGATCTCTGGGCAGAAAACCTTTGAGAAAGGCAGAGAAACAGAATGCTTTGTAAATGCCAGTCATTGTAGGTACTCAAAAAGGAAAATTGATTTAGATCGGAAAGATTGCAAGATACATTCTGTAATCAAGGACCTTAGATGCCAAATTGGATTTATGCATCAGGATGCCCTTAGGAGATAAAACTCAGACTTGCTGGGCTAGTGTTCATCAGATTTTAATGCATGAAAACCACCTGTAGCCCTATGAAAATGCAGATTCTGATTCACTGGTGGGTCCTGAGCCTGTGTTTCTAAAAGTGTCCTGAGTAATGCTGGTGCTACAGGTCTGAAGTCAGGATAGCAAGCCTAAGCTCCCCAGGCCACTGAGTTGGAAGGTCATTGACCTAGAGGCCACAGACTTACTTTAAAGCTGAGGAGGAACTTGATCCTCATCAGGTCATTCAGGGGACATTGACTCATTCACTGAAATGCAAACTAAATTTATGTCCTCTCTCTCCCTCTCTTCCTGATGAAAACTCTGGAGAACCTCTCACGTAAATTTGAAGTGGTTTGCAATTTTGATTAAGTCAAAGAGATACTACATGATTTCACTGAGGAATAAAAAGTAATTCTGTTTCTGAAGAAATGTTCAATTCATGCTCTCCCAGTTGGTTGGTGGGGAGTAAGGACGAATAGGTCAGATTGAAGGGCACAGTCAGTCATTTTTTCATTTAAATGATTAGCTGGGTTTTGGCTGGAGCTACGTAAGCATCCAGTTTTACTCAGGCCTCAGATCGTCTTGTGAGGATGTGTGCTTCTGAGCTCTGATTAAACAGCTGCCTTGGTTACAGACCCTGAAAAAATAACTGAGCAATCTACCAATGGATGTGTCAAGTAAGGAAGGCCAAGTTGGATAAGAATGAACCTTAAACTCCAGGCCTAAAAATATAGCAGCATATAAGTGCTCAACTCATATCTTAAAAGATGGAACTACATCTGGTCATCTGCTTCCCTTCCTTCCACCCCACCACCCTCCAACCCCCAACCCTGCTCTGGCAAACCACAAAGTCCATTATCCCCTTTACCATACCCTTTTACTAACAGTCAAAAATTAATACATATTCCTTTAGCAACTTCATTGGTGTTATCATAAAGAGGAAAAGTGGGGGCTGGAGAGATGGCTCAGCGGTTAAGAGCACTGACTGCCCAGGTTCGATTCCCAGCAACCACATGGCAGCTACAAACCATCCTTAACTCCAGTTCCAGGGGAATCCAAAGCCCTCTTCTGACCTCTGCGGCATTGCATGACATGGGTGCACTCACATACATGCAGGCATAAACTCATACACATAAAATAAAAATAATAAGTAATAAATATGTAGAAAAAATAAAGAGGAAAAATGATTCTAAATACCTTATTGGGATTTATGAATGAAGTAGGACTCGTCAGAAGACCTAACATGCAGCCCACCTCCCACTGTAAGCATGACTAATACTTAAACCAGATTATTAGGACTTTTCATGCTATTTTTAATAGAAATTAGAGAAAATAATTAAAGAATTCTATAACCTTCCTAAAGAATGTCACGTATAGCTAAAAGCATTCACAGTAAGGAAATTCTTCTGCCACCTGACTATTTCTTTGTGTTAACAGTTTGAAAAGAAAAAGGGAAACAAAAGGTCACAGCTCAACTGCCGAGAATCGGCTTCCTGTGTCACACCTGTTCTTGCACATCTTTCACAGCATGTCCCCTGTGGGCCTACAACAAAATGACAAGACCATTACTGAGTACCACAGACAAGCCCTGGGGACGGAAGCCAGCATGTTACCGGTACTAATCTTTTCCAGGCATTCTTTTTCAACCAATATAAATAAAATATGCTTTTAAAATTCTATTTGTGGAACATATAGGCTTGCTTGTTTAATTATTATGAATGGTTAGTACATTATAGCACAGCTCTAGAACACTTCCATCAGCACAGAAGACTCCATTGGACAGTAGTCTAAATGGAACATACCAGATTAATTCTGGCACTTATCTCTAGAAATTGAGATAGAAGAGAAGTTAAAAGGGCATTACTGTTTTTACTTTTTTTTTTTTTTTTGTATTTTTTTTTTTTTTTTTTTTTTTTCTTTTTAATTGAGACAGGGTCTCCCTGTAGCCCCAGCTGTCCTGGAACTCACTATGTAGACCAGGCTGGCCTTGAATGCACAGAGATCCACCTGCCTCTGCCTCTGCCTCCCAAGTGCTGGGATTAAAGGGGTGCGCCACCATGCCCAGCTATTTTTTCAGAGTGTCATGGACTTTTCTTAGAAATGAAAACCATAGAAAGCTTGAAATGTTGGCTAGAAATCTCACGTTTAATGATGTTTAGGGGTTATATTTAGTCACAGTGTCTTGTTTCTTTGCATGACTCTAGGAACAAAACCCTTAAATAGATATGAAGTATACTCATACAAGCATTTTCCCATAAACAAAGCAAAATGATTGTCAGGTTTTCTCCCATTTCTATTTTATAGATAAAGGACTGGAGGAGCTTTAAACCCGCCTATCTCTCTAAGCTGAGTTCGATTTAGCTTAATTTAACAAATACGGAGCTTCTTTTGTGAATATGGCCTGTTAGGCAAGTAGGAAAAAAATGAACATGGCCTCAGGACCTTACAGTCTAGTGGAAAGATAGGTCTGTAAACAGATCATTCCAGGCCAGATGATAGAGAAATGAAGGTCCATTATCCCATCATGTACATTAGAAAGTCCTAGTTCAATCACTTAGAACAAGGTGAGGCATGGTGCTGCATGTCTGTAATCCCAGCTTTTGGGAGGTAGAGACAGGAAGATCACAAGTTTGAGCCCAGCACGGGCTGCATCATAGTGAGACACTGTTAAGAAATGGAGAGAATAGAGGGAGAAAGAAAGGGAAGGAAAGAGGGTGAGAGAGGAGGAGGAAAAAAGGATGGAAGGGAGGGAAGAAGGGAGGGACAGAAAGGGAGGGAAGGAGGGCAAAAAGTTGAAGGAATCTGAGGAAGAGAGCATGCTGGGAAAGCATCATGTGCAGTGGGCAGACGGGGGCTTCAGCCGGAAGAAAGGGTGTACCCTCTTGCCGCCCACACGCACCCCTGGGCCCCAGTGGAACAAGCCACCCTCTGGTTGAATGGCTTGGGTTCTGTATGCTTGAAAAAGGCCTGCCTGCTGTGTTCTATCAGAAGCAGCATGAACTATGGAAGTTCCAGGTCTGAATCCTGGCTATTTGTTTCCCACCGAGCTGCACATGGAAACTGGGAGACATCTGTGGTTCTCCCTTACCTGCTCAGAACACCTGATGATACCAACTTGTAGGGTAGTGGGAGGACCAAATAAGATGAGGTGCCTGAAGCCCAGCTCACTCTTGGCCCTGAGGCCAGATGAGGCTCTTTCACATTTCCTCTTACCATACTACATCAGCTAATAGTGTCAGTATTAACATCAATAGCCACATTATACTGTGCCCTTACTGTGCTCCCTGACCCCATGCCAGGGATGACCATAATACTATTTCCACCTACTTTCCAGACCTCTCAAATAAGCATTGTTGCTCCATTTTGTGGAAGGGAAAGCTGAGGCTTACAGATGTAAAGTCTCTTTCCTAAGATCCCACACAATCCTAACTTGGCCATGGCTACAATGCCATGGGGCTGCCTGGTAACCTCTCTCCCTGTGCTTCTCCAAGAAAGCCAGGACAGGTCTTTGTGTTGTGGCTGACAGGATTTGAGGAATAGTATGAACAAAGAACTAGCATTCACAATCTTGGGCTGATGGAGGGCGGCACACAGGCCTCTGTTTTGACAGAGCACAAAGTTTCTCTTCATAGCATGCCTGCAAGGCTTGGCTTTATTCTTTCCTCATTCCAAAAGGGCAGCCTGATTTCAGCAGGACTCCCAGCTGCAATGCTCCAGCAAGCCTGGGCAGACTTCCGTTCACCCCTTCCAGACCCAGGGGCTCCTAGTGGCTATAAAGTGTCTTGGGGACATGGCCTGCAGACCCAAGCCTCCAGCCACTCACATTCTGATCAGTAATTTACAGGATCATCATTGAAATGATAGCGGTCGGCAGGTTCTCTCCTTCCATGGTGAGAACATCTTCAGACCTCCACTGCCCTACCTCAGGCACTAGACCAGGCCAGGTGACCAAGTCAAGGAGCTGGCAGTCTCTGGACCCATTCAATTTACATACACTGCCCACCCCACCCCTGCCCTATGCCTGCACTGTCCTGCCCATTGCCTCCCAGGGTTCCTCTGCCTCTGGCCAATTGCTTGTTTAGAGAGAGAACAGAGGGAGCCCCAGACTGAGAAAGACACTTTTAATCAGTTACCAGACTCCTTTGAACTTTGACATGAGTCCCCTCAAGGTGTGCTTCAAATTTAGAGTGGAAGTTGCCGGGAGAAGCTGTCGAAGATAATCCAAACCAGAGTGGTGGTGGCCAGGACTGCATGTGTGTATCAGCCGGGCCTGGAACCCTGCCTGCCTGACACAGACATGATGCATGACTGGGCTGGAACTGAAGGGCCTTCTCTTTGAGTTTGTCTTGTAAAACTGCTAGTGTGCAGGGGAGGGGATGATGAGCACTCCAGCTGGGTCCCCATTGGGATCAACCTGTGTGGGGACCCTAAAACTTATGAATTTCATCCACATGGATGAAATTCGGATTTTATTCTCTAATTTTCTATCTTAGTACTGCATTCCTGTACAAAGAGTTACTTAGAGCCACTAAGCTTCATACTAAGCACTTACTTTACCAATAGAACCTGCCACATTGAATGTTCTCTCTCTCTCTCTCTCTCTCTCTCTCTCTCTCTCTCTCTCTCTTTCACACACACAGGCCTCAAACCTTGCAAGGAAGGTACATGTTGAGCATTCCCAGTCTAAAATGCCAGAATTAGAGGTGCTCCAAAATCTAAACATTTCTGAGTGCAGGAGTGAAAACTCCCATACCTGATCACGTGTCAGGTCACAGTCAGTTCATAGGAACAATAAAAAGATTACATGAAATTGTGTTTAGACTGTATATAGAAGGTGTGTACAAAGCATGAATGAATTCTGAAGTTCAAATTGGTTCCTAGCCCCAAGAAATTATGTACATGCATCATTAGAAAACTTCCTAAGATCTAAGACACTCTGCTTCCAAACATTTTAAATAAGAGATACTCAAGCTATACAATCATCTGCTACTGTACAACTTGGAAACAGAGATTTAGAGAAGTGAAATTGCTCTCAAACTCCCAGAAGTGCAAGGTGGAACATGTTGTGATTCCTAGGAAATAAGGATTGTAGAACAGCAATCTGCATCCAGAGGTAAAGATGTTAATTGCCTTTAAGTGACATCTGGAAAATTAGCCCTCAAGGTAAACTGATCTTAATTTCCTCTGGGCTACAAATGTCCCCTCTGGAAAATAGGACTCATAGCCCTGACCAATAAAGTCCACCTCACTAATTAATTGACTCACCTATATCCCATACATGCAAGAGGAAACACTAAAGCCTATCAGTTCCATATTACAGAAAACACTATAAAAGGCTTGCATACTGCAAGTGGGAGCATGTTCACATGGGTTAAAATGTAGCATCTACTGAAGAGCTTCACCAACTCGGGCAGAGTGTGGTACAGTCTGGAAGTGAAACTTAAGTGACAAGGAGCTAAAGAGAATACATCTTTTAAGAAAAACAATGAGACCTTTGTCTAATTGCTCATTTATCACAGGTTTTATCTCAATCTGCCAAGGAAAAAGGAAAAGGTGGCAACTGATTTAGCTGTGTTCGTCCACAACCTTACCCAGCATGTGGTTCTAATGAAGCCAAGACTTTCTACTAACCGAATTTTATATCACCTCTCCTAATTGAAAAGTAATAAAAACGTCACCAGCAGTGTCAATTAGCGGGTGAAGGGCTGCTTTCCTCCTTTCAAGGCATCAAGTGGTTCTGGAAAATACACTAAGCTGTCCTTCTCGCCAAACCCTGCCCGCTCCCTTTTTCAGAATCAACAAGAAGAAAGAATCCCTGGTTTGTGTCTGACCTGTTGGTGTCTGATCTGTTGAAATTCTGACTTAGGCTAAGTCCAGACATTCACAGACAGAATGGAGAGGAGGGGGTCAAAATAACTGCAAAGTGGGTGTTGGTTAATTATGATCTGAAAGTCAATAAAGTCATCTGATGGCAGATTTAAGGGAACTCATTAGAGTGGAATTCAGTTGCTGAGAACTACAAGCCAGCTACAGCTCTGAAGCGGCCCATTTCATTAGGGTCTTCAAATGGGATGAGAGAGCCCCTGGGGCATTGCCCCTCCACAGCAGAGCCTCTAGCAGAGCCACCAGACAACCAACAGCCAAGCAGCCTGAACAGCAACTTTGCCCCCATGTCTCAAAATGAAATCACAGAAACAGCTCATTTTTTTAAAAGTCAAGATTAGGTGGCAACAGGATGTCACTGGAGCCTCAGCCAGCATCAGGAGTTCTAAAGTCACAGACTGCAGAGTACCTTGCATGACCACATAGTGTGGCTATTGATGGGAAACTGGAAAGTGTTGGCTGCAATGGGTGTCTGTAAAAGTGCCCTGTGGACCTATAGCATATATTTGCCTGCAGATGGAATTGGCTTTGTTGGCCCTGGAATTTAAGTCTCCTAAAGTGAGGCTATAAAATAGGATATGTTTACCTTTGCTTTCTTGCTTTCCAGAATGCTCTCTGTGGGGGAAGCCCTCTGCTCATTTGTCTGATTGCTTGCGATGACGGCTCCACTGCTTAAAACTTACACAACGGTCTCTTAGTTATCAAGCACCCATCTTATGACACCTTGCCAGGCCTCTGGCAAGGAGGAGGGTGATAAAAAAGATAAAGCCAATTACAGTCTTTGTACAGATTAAGAGCATCGCCTACTCTTTCTGAGCTAGTCCCTAAAAGAAAATTATCCTCTCCTCCCCTTTCACTAGCAAGGTGATCAGATTTGTAATTCACAAAATTGGCCAGTGTACCGTATACTCAGATCCTCAAACCAAAAAGCAAAATAATTAAAAGCAGCAACGAACAGCTAGATGCAAATGCTTTGGGAACTGAAGCATCTTTTAAAACAGCCAGGGAAAGATGAGGAAGAAAGGGGCAAATAATAACGATGAACTTGTGCTGCTGGGTTCACTGACCTTCCTGGTTCTCTATCATTCAAACACCGGAAGTCACATTTTCTCTGCCTTACACGTGGACGAACTGGAATCCTAGGCTTCTCTCAGCTGTTACCTTCCCTCCTAGGTAGGAATCTAACAAATTAAATGAAATATATGGGCCCCCAAATGACAAAAAAAAAAAAAAAAAAAGGGGAAAAAAACATTTCAGAAAAAAAAAAATTTAAATTTAACAATTCAGTAACAAAATACATGTAAATTCCAGAGCACATTAAAAGAGAAATCAACCTGCTAACATCACACAACTGTGAACTGTCATTTTCTATTATTAATGCTCAGCATTGGTAAGGGTTGGTAAAAAAGAGCAGAGCGGCTTGCTGTGGAGGTGTAAGCTGCTATCATCATTTGTGAAAGAATTTCTTTAAGCCAGTAATCATAAAAATGTTCATAGCCTTGGGATATGTTCTTCCAAGAACATATCCTTAAGAAATAAACCGAGATGCATTTAAAATGAAGTACAATAAACGTCCATCATCCCACAGGCACCCCTGTCCCTGTCCCAGTCTCCTGGTATGGTGGCTTCACTCTGGCTGGACAGTAGGTGAGCCCCACTCTCTCAATCTGCTACTCCCATCCTGGGAGCAACTCACGCTTTTCAAACACAGTGAAAGAATCCAGATGTTCCCCTGACCTCTAGCTGGTCTAACCTCATGTCCAGCCCTTGCTCTTTTAACCTAAGTTCTACTAGTAGGTTTCTGCACGTGTTTCTACCACTTTGCCTGCACATGGTGCCTCTCCCACTTAGGGTGAGTCATGAGTCGGCCTTTTCTTTCAATTCGTTCTCATCTAACAGAAAATCTTGGAGATTCGGCATTCACATTTCAGTCTTCCCAAGCGTCAGCACTGGTGCGGTTTTTTTCTTATTTTTATATCTATCGGTCATTTTAATGGGGATCTGGAAGGAGAAGAATTAGACACTTGTGCTGACATCACATTCTTACCCAGACATCCTGGGTTGTTTTTCTAAAAATGAAAGACAATCAGAGGCAGAGAAAGGAGGGAGGCAGAGTGGAAGGCAGTGAGAACAGAAAGATCCCCATTTGTGTGACCCCCCCTTACAATTGCAGATCACTCTCTGCAAGGTTATTTATTAGCATAAATTATTTTAAATGGCTTGCCTAGATGTGAACGAACAGAGATTTAGTGGGCAGGGAAATAGGACGCAGAAAGAAAAGTAACTAAAATTGTAGACTTCTTTGGAGACGAATAGATTAGGTATGATAATATAATGCAAGAGATGGGATTGGTCTGCCCTTCAAAACTTTTATAAACTAGAGTCAAGGTCTACTCAGATGAGGTCTATTTGGTGACATTCAAAGAAGCCATGACGTTAGTAAAGTACTTTGCAAAGCAGAAGGAAGAACAAAACAGTTTAACTTTGTCCTCTTTGCAGTACTGCCTGCAAATCTGGTGGTGGCAACAGCCTAATTTGCAACCTCTCGATGGAAAGTTCACCTTGATGAACCACACTAGAAACTCTGGCTACACAAAAACTGCTTCTTCCTAGACAGTTTATTTGACAAAATACAGCCACAGTTTTGTAATGGCAGAGTCAGCATCCCTAAACCCTCTGAACACACTGCCAGTGCAGTTAGTTGTAGCAGTCGTATTAAGAGGCACATAAGACCTGGGACCTTCTGTAGGTAACCATCTGTGCTGAATAGCTTTAGTGTCAACTTGATACACTTGGGTTGAGGGAGTCTCAGTTGGGGAATTGCCTCCATAGGACTGGCCTATGACCATGTCTGAGGGGCATCTTCTTGACTGCTGAGTGATGTGGGAGGGCCCAGCCCACTGTGGGTGGTGCCACCCCTGGGCAGGTTGTCCTGTATTGTATAAGAAAGCAGGCTGAGTAATGGCCAGGGAAGCAAGCCAGTAAGCAGCATTCCTCCATGGCCTGTACTTCAGCTTCTGCCTCCAGGTTCCTGTCCTGAGTTCCTACCTTGGGCTCCCTGAGTGATGAGCTGTGACCTGGGAGATGTAAGCCAAATAAACCCTTTCCTCCCTTAGTTGGTATTGGTCAACATGTTTTGTCACAGCAGTGGAGAAACAAACTAGAACACGGTCTATGGCACATCATGCACGCATGGAAAATCCAGGGTTTATTTTGCTGTTATTTTCAAACCATTGATAATACTCACAAAAGTGTTATTTGGTTTGACAAAATTTCTTGTTATCATATTAATGGGATTGATGTATGTGTGTGCACATATATCTGTAAGAAATATTTTTAAGCCAGGCTGATTGTAACTGGGAAATGCTTAAGAAGAAAAAAAAGCTGATGAAGGAAATTTTGGTGATGTTCAACAGCTGTTTCATGGGTACATATCTCTTATATTTTTCAGGCCACAATTAAATGTGATTTTAATAATCATTTGGTATTTAAATAATATACTATGATTGTCATATGGAATTTTAATTAAATGCACATTTTCTTCTAAAATATGAAGTGTTACCACTGCAAAAAGACCTTTTCTCTCCTAAGAACACTTTTTCAAAATAATGTTCACTGTGATTTAGTAAAGAAAAAAATTCCTTTCCAATATTCTTTACCCTTTTACATTAATCCGGCATTTGATGAGTCTTGAGGGAATTAAAGTCAAGAATTTGAAACTAAGTAAAATGTTCTCGTAATCTCTAATGAGGATAATGAAAACAGCAGGCAGAACAATGTCTAAGATAAAGACGTGCTTCAAGTATACAGTGTGGAAGGAGCAGCAGCTCCTCTGTCCTGCCTCACTGGGCATTTCCTACACCCCAGTTTGGGAAGCCGTCACATTCCATCTCCTTTACCTTTGTTCTTAGTTTCTTTAGGAAACTTTATATCTTATGCTCCTACTCCCCACCCCCAGCACTCAAAGGCTAAGATCTTAGATCTTCCTTAAAAGTAAGCTTGTAACTGTAATTGTTCAACTTACCATCTTGCACATTGCAGTGTTTTGAAACTCACTAAACTGCATTTAAAGATCCCTCTACTTTCCATCATTTTGTAGGACTATTTTTAGTAAGGAATGGCTTTCTGGTG
Organism: Nannospalax galili; assembly: GCF_000622305.1. Lineage (NCBI taxonomy): Eukaryota > Metazoa > Chordata > Mammalia > Rodentia > Spalacidae > Nannospalax > Nannospalax galili. The sequence continues at coordinate 2,977,066 of NW_008341028.1, read as the reverse complement.
TTTTTCCTTTTATGCTTCTACTGCCTCTCCATTTTCATTCTTACCGCTACTCTCTAAGCACCTTCTTTCTGCAGACACTGTGACAGGCCAAGGATCTATGGCGTAGTATCCTTACACCACAAACATAAGAAATTCAATGTTTTAAAAAATTTTTTAAAAACTAAAGCAAAAACATGGGCTTCTCCCTTTCATCGCATAGCAGCAATTCTAGCACCCATCTTTTCTTTTGGTTTCTGTTTCCTTTGCATTTTCTCATGAGAAGCATATTAATCACATTTCAGATAAGTTCAAGGCGAAAGATAGTTTGTCAGACTGTTGAGTATGAAAAATTTACAACTATTTTTAAAGTCAAGAGTAAAGATAGCAAAGGGAAATTGTTGAGGCTTTATTTATGAAAAGACCAACAATTTTCTTTCAAATATATTTATTTTTTAATTCATTTATTATTTTTATTTTATATGTACGCGTGTATTGCCTGCATGTAGGTAAGTGCACCCGTGTCATGCAATGCCCACGGAGGTCAGAAGAGGCTGTTGGATCCCCTGGGACTGGAGTTATGGACAGTTGTTAGCTGCCATATAGGTGCTGGGATTCGAACCCAGGTCTTCTGCAAGAACAACCAGTGTTCTTAACCGATGAGCCATGTCTCCAGCACCCCAAACATATTTAACTTTTAAAAGCTATAGGCGATTATTTCCTTGTTAGGAAAAAAAACTCTATTTTCTTATAGTTAAGGGATTTATATTAAGGATAATTGATTTTTTTCTTTTTTTTTTCCCCCCCAAGTTTTAATCTCTTGTACAGAGAATATATATACACACATACACATACACACACACACACACACACACACACACACACGCACACACACACACACATATATTCACATGTTGTACAGGACACTGCATCTGGCTGGAGTGTCCTCCTAAGACCCCTGTGTTAGAGTCTAAGTCCCTATCTTGGTACTCTTGAGAGGTAGTAAAGGAATCTAGCAGGGGTCTCCTTCCCCTCCCTTGTTTTGGACATGAAGGGGCAGCATTGCTCTACCATGCACTCCCTGACATGGTGTGCTCTGCCACAGGCACAGAAGCAGCAACAGCACCAACTTCTCATGGACTGAAAGCTCCAAAACCTGGAGCCAGAATAAACATTTCCTCTTTGGTAAGGTAGTTGTCATGTGTGTGTTTTAGTAAAAGCAAAGCAGCTAACAAATACTATGCAGGTAGTCAGAGAAAACAGCCTTTGGGAACCATGGCTACTCATCGAATCTCTTTCTTATAACTGAGGGAAGAAAGGAATTATAAAAGGAGGGAGAGGTAATAGGAAGCCTCATCTGGTTAAAAAGGGATTCCGGGGCTGGAGAGATGGCTCAGCGATTAAGAGCTCTGACTGCTCTTCCAGAGGACCCGGGTTCAATTCCCAGCACCCACATCGTGGCTACGAACCACCTTTAACTCCAGTTCCAGGGGAATCCAAAGCCCTCTTCTGACCTCTCCAAAGCCCTCTTCTGACCTCCACGGCATAGCACGACACGGGTGCACTCACATACATGCAGGCAATACGCTCATACACATAAAACAAAAATAATAAATAAAATATATTTAAAAGGGATTCCTTGAGCTTCAAATCGAGTTAAAGAACATCTCTTCCCATGACTCGACATGAACAGACAAGAAGTTGCTAACTGAAACATCCAAGGGTTTTTGATTCAGAGAACCAAACAGAAGCCAACAAATATCATTGGGTGGAAATTGAACCAGGAACTGGAAGGCTAGGGAGACAAGTTTGTGGAATCCAGTGCCAGAGTTCCCCACTATCAGCTGTGTCCTGAGTAACAGCCTCTAGTCTGTCCAGACCCAGGCAGAGAAATGGAGGGTAACGTTGACAAAATAGCAGTCAACAACAAACGATTGGAGCCAGGAAGTATTCTGATACCTGGGAGAACATAGGGCTGTATCTGAAGCATAGGCAGATGTGGGAACGACTTTTATCATATGGGCATGTACTGGCTTGCTTAAAGTGTAAACAAGCTCACTGAGCCATGTGCTTCTATTGTCACCTGGGCATATGACCTTACTCCTTCATGACCCTTCCTTGCCCTCCACCCAAAATAATATATGAAAGTGTGTATGCATGGTTTACAAATCAAATCACTGCAAACAGCACTTATCTCATTGCAAACAGTGAAAGAAATTATTTGTAGTTGTATGGTATTCTAGGTCTAGGGGTCAAAGGGCAGGACTCCTCTGTCAAGACAGTTGTGACTTTTACTTCCCAATTTCATGCTGGTGATACTGTTACAATAAAAAATGAGCAAAGCCCTTGCTCAGGAGCACAATGAGAGAAATCTAGAGAAACATGTTCTCAGCAGTTCAGGCCCACTCTTAGCATTAAAATGGATACTAAGAGCCAGGCCTTCTTTTTTACTAAGGAGTAACTGTAATGGGGTATAAACACTGCAGGAAGATGGTACATAGAGGTAGAAAGGCAAATATACCTCTCATTCCTGTATGCTCCTCTACTGATTAGATGGGAAAATATGTGCAGAAAATGAACAAAGATGTGCAGCATGAAATCTAATATGCCTTCCTTTAAAAAAATTATTAGCATATAGGGGACTGGAGAGATGGCTCAACAGTTAAGATCACTCACTGCTTTTGCAGAGGACCTGGGTTTGAATCCTAGCACCCACATGGGAGCTTACAACCATCATAATTCCAGTTCCATGGCATCCAGTGTGCTCTTCTGACCTCTGTAGGCATTGCATGCACATGGTGCACTTACACACACACACACACACACACACACACACAGGCAATACACTCATACACATAAAAATAATATTCTTTAAATTTTTTATTAGCATATATTCATTGTACAAAGTGTTTAATAATGACATTTTTATTAAAGCACATCATGTTCTTTGACCATATGTACCCATCACCATCTGCTCCTCCCATCCCCTTGTCTCCTTTCCAATATTTTCTACTTTAATTTTCATAGCATAGGTGTGTATAAACATACACACACACAAACTCATACAAATACACACACGCACGCATGCACGCATGCACGCACGCACACACTTACCAAAATTGTCAACATACTGTCTGTATAACAAAGCTTCCTAATCCAACTCAGCCTGGCCATATAGGTTACAAATAGCTGGTAAGAGGTGCCACCTAAGTCAAACCGATTTACCATGTCTGTTCCATTCTTTTTTGTCTTTATTATCACCTGTTACTGGCAGCTCAACTTTTCAGAAATCCTGAGAGATAGTACTTAAATACAGGCATTATAAGAGTTCAATTATGGGGGCTGGAGACATGGCTCAGCAGTTAAGAACACTGGCTGTTCTTACAGAAGACTCAAATTATATCCCAGCACCACATGGTGGCTAACAACCGTCTATAACTCCAGTTCCAGGGGAGCCGACATCCTCTCCTGTCCTCCATGGGCACTGCACGACATGGGTACACTTACACATACAAAGGTATAACACTCATATACATAAAATAAAAATAAATAAATTTTTAAGTTTAATTATATAAACTTAAAAGTTAAATTACTGTTCGATTATGTATGCACAGTGGGAATGCCACATAATACTCAGCCGCAACACTCTCTGCCTCAGCCACATTTACTGACAGCATTGGTAGTTTGAACCTAGCTGAAATGTAAAAACAGTGTAACCAGGAAACATTATACATTAGGACTTTTGCCCCCAGGAGTGATAGCTACTACATATTTTCTTCCACAAAATTGGGAAGAATAGTTCTTGGAGACAGGGAAAACTTGAAGATGTGGAAACAGATATTTGAAAAGATGTTATATACATGGAATGATTCCTTAGTCGACATAAGACTAGCATTTATGCACTCATCGCAGTGTGCTCTGTGGGCAGATCATGGCATTTATAGGGTCAGTGAAAGGGTGAACAGTCCATGCTTCCCAAAGCACCATTAATCTTACCAAATAAAAAGTGCATCTCAAATGATGAATTTTTCTGTAAACCATCATGGAGAACCCTTGAGGTAATTCTCACAGGAGAAATGAATACAGTACAGGTAGGTGGCCAGAGAAGGAATGGAAAGTCATATAAATCAACCTGAAAGAGCTACAAAGAGAAAAGTAAAATAGAGATAGTCTCAATGATATAAAAGTGGGTATGTGAAAGACCTCAAAAAATAAACGATTGGATCAGCACTCTTTCAGTTAACTATTACCACCTCGTTTTTAATCTCGATTGACCTAATACTCATGCATGCCCTTATCCAACAGTCTTCACTTCCATTGATAACCTTAAAATATGTTAAGATATGCCATACTACCCTGTTTCTTTTTTTGACATTTAAACAATGGAGTTGTTTAATAAAAAATAAAATAAAATCATGAAGCTTGCAGGTAAATGAATGGAACTAGAAACTGTCATACAGGTAACCCAGGTAAATTGAGTTAGGTAACCCAGACTCAGAAAAACTAGGAACAACATGTCTTCTCATTTTTGGATCTTAGCTCCAAATCCTTAGTGTGAGTATATATCCTGAAGTAACAGCAGGAGCCAAAAAAACAGAAAGGAACCACAGGGGTGGGAAGGGGATCGAGAAAGGAGAGTAGGACACAGGTATTATCAAGGGGGGAATGGGGAAAATGGGGTTACTCTAACTGGATAAGGAGGAGGGTGGTCTCTACAGGAGGGAGAGAGGAAAGAGAGATAAATAATACTTAGGTAGTGTGAAAACCCCCAAAGGTAAATGTAATATTTTATAAGCCTATTGAAAAACGCAAATGCGATGTATATGTGAGTGATGAAGGCTATATAACAAAAATCACAGTGCTGAGCAAGGAAACCTCCTTTCCAGTCATTGGTCAGGGTGGTCCAAGAGACTCTAGAAATAGGCTATTGCCACAGCTCTTCATTACCTCCCAGAAGTTGAAGGTAAGACCCTATTGCTGAAGACACCACATACTTTGGACATAGGGCCTGGAACAGTTCAGCTGGAACTGAGCTGGAAGCCTTCTCCCCAAATACTGGCTCTCATAGTATCAGAAGGTGCTGTTCAAGGTGCTAAGGGAGAAACCAACCAGTGGTCCATCCTAGATGTCAAACCTGCGAACCACAACAATGACTGGACCAGAAAATTATCTCTATTTGTGCTTATTTTTGAAACATTTGTAGAAATAATCATAGCCTTTTGAAAGTAATATAAAAGACTGATACAAAATGTGGTATTTTACCTATGTTTACTTATTCAAACACACAGAATAAATGCAATTCTGGAAAGCTATGAACTTTCTGAATATTTCAGATTTCATTTAAATATATAACATTTCCAATTCTTCAAAAAGGAAGAGAAAATCTCAAGAATAAATTTGTTATTCAAATTTTTATATTGTTTGATAATTTCCTTTTTAAAAAATTTATTGAGAATTTCATACAGGTATATAAGTATATAAGGTGTTTTGATCAAATCCATGCCCATTCCCTCCCCTCTAACTCCTCCCATGTCTCCCCATCACTTTTTTCTGATAATTTCATGTATTCTTTCTTCTTCTTCTTTTTTTTTTTAATGGGGCTTTTTGCTACTCTAACATTTCCCCCTCTGAAAAGGTAACCCTAAAATCTTTTAAGGATTAGATAAAAGCTCCCAAACACTTTAGACACTTTTGGCCTTTGAAATGGAGTATGTTGTGAATTTTAGCCAAGAAACTGGCTACTTTTCTTTGGGGTCTTTTTACCCTAACTTCCTAGCCAGTTCCTACCTCCTATTCTTATCGCACCATCCTCTGAAGAGGTTACCCAACTTGCGGATAGGGAGTCTGGACTCAGACCACTCTGGCTTCTTCCATGCTGAACAGGGACACAGGTGAAGCAATTGGGGTACCTCTTCAGTGGGTCTATCTAAAAGACTCCCAAATTGCATAACTCTTATTTGTAGGGGGAAAAAAAGTCCTTGACTGGTAAATAGGAGATGTGAAGAAGTAAAGACAAGAGTAATTAGCATTACAAGTTCTACACAGAGAACTAGAAAAAAGTCAGAACAGGGCAAATTTCAAATGTTCATATGAGAGTCCACTGGAATTTCTTGACTAGAGCTTCCAAAAGCATCCCTCTATTGGGTTCCTCCTCATTTTTCTTTGCTCTGCCAAGGCTGGACTCCAGAGTGATGGATTAAGGATTTACTTTCAGGCATTTTGATAGCTGTTGGAGTGGTTAGAATCAGTGTCAGTTCCCTCTCAAAGGCTTCTAGATAGGGGGAGAAAACAAATTTATCCATCATTTTAGAATAGCTGGTTGTCTCCCTTAGCTACAGGTGGGCACTACAGTATTCGAGACCAAAATTTGAAGTCTTACATCTGGGCAGCACTTTCTGATTCAGAACAAAATTATCAATGAGAAATAATTGCCTACATAACTTTTTATATGGACTTAAGCCCAATGTCTGAGAAGTTTATCCTTTGAACTCAAAGAAATATACTGATCACTTTACTCTTTGGTTATACTTTCCTTTTGGGTGTTTAAGACCATACAGTTTACCAATAAATCAATTTATATTTACACTTAAGATCATTTGAGGATCTGTTCCTCAGGGGCCACATGGGCTTGGGAGGAGCCCCTGGCTCCTTTCTTTTACCAGTTCCATATATGTGAAGATAAGTCAAAGGTCCTGCTCGACTGTGTCTGGCTTCACTTGAAAGCATGGAGGAAATGGTTCCTCTGAGTTGAACCTCCTCTTCATAGACTGGACACTGGTTCAAGTCCATCTGGTGGGGTCTCCATGGCCTCCCTGAACAAGAGGACAGGTGACTCACTACAGTTACAGGACATTTTGAGAGATGTTCTATAGTCCCTTGGAACTTAGTCAACCTTGGAGGGCAAGGAGCAAAAACTGTCCTTTAAGTCCCTCTGGCCAGATTAGAATATGACTCAAAGTATGGCTGTTAAACATCCAATAAAATTAGTTCCACCAGTCTGGTACTTTTAATTACTATGTGCTATGTAGATAAAGCTTGAATTAAAAAACAAATGTTCTCAGATAAACTTTCACTAGATATATATTTTGTTCCTTAAACTGGTTGATGAACTTTTTGACCTTAGAAATTTTAAGATTATGTGTATTTTTGTCTCATCCTTTATATATCATAACAAATCTACACAGACCTTCATCACTTGCTTAGGCTTTCTCATTTTTTTCTATTTTGGAAAATACTCCATTCCCATATCATTTTAGCATCTTTTACATTCTCATTTTCTTTTTTTTTAATAATTGTGAGACATATTAACATTAACAAATAAATTTTCCATCTGTTGTGAGAATCCTTTTCCTAGGGACACTAAGCAATGCTATTCCCTTTTAAGGTTCTAGTGTCAAACCAGTGTTTGATTAAAGTTTTACTGGGGAAACCAATGAATTTACTGAGCTTACTTACTGAGATAACTGAGGGGTTGCTGAGGTGTATATATGACCTGAGGGTATGCACACTGGAAAGCCTTTACCCAGCATGGGTCAAGCCTTCTCTTCCTAGCCTTCCCTAGACTTTAGCCCTCCCCAAATCCAAGAAACCATGTGTGATTAAGGCCAAATTACATACAGTTGGCTTGGAAGAGTGGATGGATAATCTGGTGAGGGTCCAATGACCCTGCTTGCCCCTCCTTTAATGAAAGAGAGGCACCAACAACAAGCCCAATTGTGACAATGTTTGGCAATCAGGTATTGCTGAAGTCATGATGATGGTAGTTATTGCATACAGAAGAGACTGCTGTACAGTATCATCTTATTAAAAGGACACAAAATTTGAAAGGATTGGGTGCTAGGATCCACATATGAGGGAGAACATACATCATTTGTTTTTCTGAGTATGTGTTACTTCACTTAGTATAACAGTTTCAAGATCCATCCATTTACCTGCAAATGTCATTATTTCATCTTTCTTTACTGCTGAATAGAGCTCCATTGTGCAAATATACCACATTTTTGTTAATTGCTCATCAATTTAGAGGCACTTAGGTTGCTTCCATCTCTTAGCTATTGTGAAAAGAGCAGCAACAAACATGGTTGTACAAGTGTCTCTACATTAGGATGAGTCCTTTGGGTATATGCCAAGAAGTGGTATAACCAGGTCATATGGTAGGTTCATTTTAGTTTTTTAAGAGTTCTCCACACTGTTTTCCATAGAAGTTGCATGAGTTTGCAATCCCACCAGCAGTGAATGAGCATTCCCCTTTCTCTACATCCTCACCAGCATTTAGTGTCATTTGTTCTCTTGATCCTAGCCAGTCTGATTGGAGTAAGGTGATGTTTTAGAGTGGTTTTAATTTGCATTTCCCTAATTACCAATGATGTTGAACACTTTTTGAGATGTTTCTTATCCATCTTTATTTCTTCCTCTGAGAACTCTCTGTTTAGATCTTTAGCCCATCTTTTAATTGGGTCATTTGGTTTCTTTAGTCCTTGTTTTTTGAGTTCTTTATATATTCTCTATGTTAAACCTCTGTCAAATGAGACTGTCACTGATGAAGATTTTTTTCCATTCTGTGGTTTTTTTCTTCACTTCCTTGGTTGCTTCTTTTGATGTACAGAAGCTTTTTCATTTAATGAGGTTCCATTTGTTGATTCTTGTCCTTGT
>NW_008341028.1:2964659-2968422 GCF_000622305.1 Nannospalax galili | reverse complement strand
AAAAACTTCTGTCCGATTTAGAAAATCCTTTCCTACACCTATATCTTGTAAGTTACTGCCAATATTTTCTTCTAATAGTTTCAGGGTTTTCAGTTTCACATTGAGGTCTTTGGTCCATTTGGAGTTGGCTTTCATGCAAGGTGAAATATAAAGGTCTAGCTTCATTCTTCTAAAGGTGGATATACAGTTTTGCCAGCACCATTAGTGGAAGATGCCGTCTTTCCTCCATTGTGTGTTCTTGGCACCTTTGTCAAATATTAGGTGGCATAAATTGTGTGTACTCTGGTTTGGGTCTTCAATGATGTTCCATTGATCTATGTGTCTATTTTTGTGATGGTACCATGCTGTTTTTAATACTATAGCTCTCTAGTACACTTTGAGATCTGGTATAGTAATCCCCCCCAAGTGCTGCTCTTTGTGCTCAGGGTTGCTTTGACTCTTCAGTCTCTTTTTTGCTTCCATACGAATTTAAGGATTTTTTTCTAATTCTGTAAAGTATGTCACGGGGGGTTTTGATTGGGATTGCATTGAATCTACATATTCCTTTTGGTAGGATGGTCAATTTCACAATATTAATTCTTCCAATACATGAGCATGGGAGGTCCTTCCATCTTCTTGTGTCTACCTGAATCTCTTTTTTTTAATGATGCAAATTTTTCATTGTAGAGATCTTTGGTGTCTTTGGTTAGATTTAGTCATTCATATATATATGTGTGTATGTGTATAGCAACAATTGTGAATGGGAGCATTTCCCTGTACTATTTCTCCAATTGCTTGTTATTAGTCTATAGAAAGGCTACTGATTTTTTTACATTGATTTTATAACCTGACACAATATTGAAAGTGCTGACAAGTTCTAGGAGTTTTCTTGTGGAACTTCTGGGATCTCTTAGGTATAGTATCATATCATCTGCAAAAAGGGATAATTTGACCTCTTCTTTTCCAATTAGTACTGTATAGTATAGTATCATATCATCTGCAAAAAGGGATAATTTGACCTCTTCTTTTCCAATTAGTACTGCTTTAATTTCTTCACCTGTCTTATTGCTCTAGCAAGCATTTCAAGCACTGTGTTGAAAATGAGTGGAGATGGTGGACATCCTTGTCTGGTTCCTGATTTTAATGTGAATGCTTCCAGTTTTTCTCCATTTAGAATGATGTTGGCTGTGGGTTTGTTGATTATATCTTTAATTATGTTGAGGTATGTCCCTCTAGTCCAATTCCCTCTAGAACTTTGAATGTAAATGCATGCTATGTTTTGTCAAAAGCCTTTTCTGCATCTATTGATGGTTTGCAAGTATTTTGTTGAGAATTTTTGCATCTATGTTCATTAAGGATATGGGGCTACAGTTTTCTTTTTTGGTTGTGTCTTTTCCTGGTTTGGGTATTAGAATGATGCTGTCTTCCAAACAGGAATTTGGGAGTTTTCCCTCTGTCTCTATTGTTTTGAATAATTTAAGTCACAGTGGTTGGAGGTCTTCTTTAAATGTCTGGTAGAATTCTGCTGTAAATCCATCTGGGCCTGGGCTTTTTTTATTTGGGAGGCTTTGTTTTGATTTCCTTATATGTTATGGGTCTGTTTAAACTGTTGATCTCTTCTTGGTTTAACTTTGGTGGTTCCCATGATTTTAGATATTCATCCATTTCTTTCAGATTTTCAGATTTGGTAGCATATAGGTTTTAAAAATATTCCCTTAAAATGGTCTGAATCTTTTGGGTGTCATGCTGTTTCCCCTTTCATCTCTGATTTTGTTGATTTGGATTTGCTCTTTCTTTTGGTTAACTGGTCTAGGGGTCTGTCTATCTTGTTTAGCTTTTCGAAGGACTAGCTCTTAAATTCATTGATTTTTTTTGTATTGTTTTCTTTGTATTTCATTAATTTCTGCTCTGATTTTTGTTATTTCTTCTCTTCTGCTGGGTTTGGCTTTCATTTGTTCTTGTCTTTCCAGTGTCTTGAGTTGCAGTGTTAGGGCATTTATTTGAACATTTTCTAATTTTTAATGTAGGCACTTAGAGCTATAAACATCCCACTTAAGACTGCTTTTAAAGTGTCCCCAAGGTTGTGTTCTGTTGTACTGTCCTTTTCACTGAATTCCAGGAATTCTTTTATTTCTTTCTTAATTTCTCCTTTGACCCACTCATTGTTTAGGAGTGTGTTGTTTAATGGTGATGAGTTCATGTAGTGACTAGGGTATTGTCCAGTGTTGATTTTGAGCTTTATTGCATTGTGGTCCAATAGAATACATGGAATTATTTCAATTTTTTGGTATTTGTTGAGGTTTGTTTTGTGGCCCAGTATATGGTCAATTTTTGAAGAGTTCCATGGGGTGCTGAGAAGAAAGTGTATTCTTTAGTGCTTGGGTGGAATATTTAAAAGATGTCTATTAGGTCCATTCAATGTATGGCATCGCTGAATTCAGATGTCGCTCTATTTATTCTTTGTCCAGCTCACCTGTCTAATGGAGACAGTGGGGTGGTAAAGTCCCCTACTTTTACTGAGTTGGGGTTAATCTGTGTCTAAAAGTCCAATAGTCTTGTTTTTATGAATTTGGGTGCACCAGAGTTTGGTACATATCTGTTCAGGATGGTAATATTTCTTGTTCAATTGTTCCTTTGATTAGAATGCAGTGAACCTCCCTGTCTTTTCTGATTAGTTTTATTTTGAAGTCTATTTTGTCAGATATTAGAATTGCAACCACTGCTTGTTTCTTAGTGCCATTTGCTTGGTCTATTCTTTTCCATCCTTTCACATTAAGGTAGTGCCTGTCCTTGAAGGTGAGATGGGTTTCTCGTAGACAGCAAAAAGATGGATTTTGTTTCTTTATCCATTCACTTAGCCTGTCTTTTGACTTGGGAGTTCAGTCCATTGAATTTAAGATTATTATTAAAGATGTGTATTGGTTGCCATCATTTTGGTTGCTGTTTGTGTTCTTTGTCTAATTTTCTGTTTCCTCCATTATACTTTTATTTATTTTCTTTTGTTGCCCCTGGGGTCTAGTTGTTCCTTTCTCTGCTCTTTGTATTGCTTCAAGTATTCTTTGAAGGGCTGGTTTCATGGATTCTTTCAGGCTATTTGTGTCATGGAAGATTTCTCTTTCCCCCTCAAGTGTAATAGACATTTTTGCTGGGTATAGTATTCTGGGCTGGCATCTATTATCATGCAGAACTGGAAATATCTTGGTCCAGGCTCTTCTGGCTTTCATGGTTTGCACTGATAAGTCAGCTGTAATTCTGATGAGCTTTTCTTTGTATGTGACTTGTTGTTTTTCTTTTGCTGCTTTCAGTGTTCTCTCTTTGTTCTGTACATTTAGTGATTTTACTATGATATGTCGTGGGGAGTTTCTTTTCTGATCCTGTCTATTGGTGTTCTATATGCTTCCTGTATTTGTACGGGGATGTCTTTGCTTAATTTCAAGAAATTCTCTTGTACAATCCTGTTTAAGATCTGGTCAATACCATTAACCTGAAATTCTTCTCCTTCCTCTATTCCTATGATACATAGATTTGGTCTTTTCATGGCGTCCCACATCTCTTGCATATTCCATTCCTGTGTTTTTTTAATTTTTCACAATCTTTGCTTAAGTGGTCCAATTCTTCAACTTTATCCTCCAGTGTTGATATTCTGTTTTCCATTTCATTCATTCTAGTGGTGAGGCTTTCCCCTGTTGTTTCAAGTTGGATTATTGAGTTTTGCACTTCCTTCTTCATTTTTGCCTGAGTTTTCTCCAATGTTTCTATCTCTTTTGTGAATTCATTCAGAAGT
>NW_008341028.1:2941769-2964649 GCF_000622305.1 Nannospalax galili | reverse complement strand
CCTATCTTCTTTTAGTTCTTCGATTTGTTTGTTTGTGTGTTCTTTAAATTCATTGAATTCCTTGATCATGTTTATGATTGTTCTTTTAAATTTTGTGTCCTAGCTTATCTCCACAGGGGTTCACCTTGTAGAACCCTTCTACAGGACTGGTGGAGTTTGGTGGGGACATAGTATTTTGGCTTTCCATTTTATTATTCTTTCATTGTGATTTTTGGCATGTGAATTTCTTCTGTTGTTTGTGATTCTGATATGAGAATTAAGTCAAGGTATGCTTCTGTTTGTATTATTGGTGTCCTTTTCTTATTGAAAAGGTTATGTAAAGCTGGTTGGTCCAGGTCTCAGATTCTCTCAGGTTTTATTTTGGAGGGCACTGATGGCTTCAGATCAGCTACTCGGGAGCACCCACAGAAGCCCAAGTCAAGTTCCAATCAGGTACACTCAGGCTTCCTTCTAAGGTTTGGACCCCTACTAGGGGGAACTCAGAACAAAATTTGAGAAGTTCCCTAAGGGGGTGCTGATTTTGGGACTCTCAGTCAGTCTGCTGAGTTCTCAGCCCCTATGCCAGAAGAAGGCCGGAGTAGGCACTCTCGGGTGGTCTGCTGAGATCACAATACACAAATGGAGGTTGGAACCTGCCTTCTCAGGCTGTCTGCTAAGATCTCAGCCTTATCTTACCAAAGCCAGGTCTGCCCTGGGGCCTTGGGAGGGGCCTCACACAATCCCAGTTAGGGAGTTGGGCACAGCGCAGTTATGGGAAGCTCACCACCATGTGAAAGTAGGATCCGGGAGCTCTCAGGCAGTCCTCTGCATTCTAAGCCCCTATGCCAGAGGAGGCCAGAACAGGCACTCTCTGGCAGTCTGCTGAGATCAGAGTCTGTACACAGATGAAGGTCAGAACACACCCTCGAAGGTTGTCTAACTACCCTGTTTGTTTATCCTCCAATAGTTTTTTGAAATTCACAGAATGACTATAACTTCCCATTATGACATCTGCATAGTAGGCCTATTCTGTCATTTTTCATTTCTGCAGTTAGTATTATATTTATGGAATAATAGGGGATCGTACCCAGTGTTCTGAGTACATGGACTGAGGGTTTAGCTGCTGAAGTACACACCTCAGCCCTCCTACAGCATAATTCTTAAAACATTGCAAATATGTAACCAAAAGAATACAGATGTCCAAAAAACTGAGTCAGTGAAATAACCCTGGATATACAAGTCCCAATGGAGAAATATGAGAAACATAGACCCCTTAAAAATATCAAGTCACTATGACTCCTCCAAAAATAGCAATTTCATATTAATGGATTCCAGTGAAACTGAATTAGATGAACTATCTGACAAATAATTCAAAATAAATGCCAGACTAGTCAATGAAATTGAAAGAATACAAATGAGCTCCCAGATAAATTCAGAGAATAGAATAGGCAGCTGAGTGAAATAAGAAGTTCAGGTCAGGATATCACAGGCAAATTCACTAAAGAGACAGAAATACCGAAGAAAAACAAATTTGAATTTAGAAATAAAAAGTTCAGTAAGTCAAATAAAAGCTCAATAGAAACCCTAATCAATACAATAGAGCAAATGCAAGACAGATGTCAAGTCTGGAAGAAAAGATAAGCTAATTAGAACATTCAGGCATCTACAAAAATAAAAGTAAAATATAACCAAAACACCAAACACAACAAAATGATAGAGATTAATACATACCAGTCAATAATAACTGTGTATATTAGAGAAAATACTCTCCTATCAAAATACACAGATTGGCAGATTTTGATTAAAAATCAGGATCCTTCTATTTCTCCAAGAAGCACATCTCACTGTCAAAGACAAATGAAACCTTAGAGTGAAAGGATAGAAAAAAGTATTCTCAGCAATTGGAACTAAAAGGCAACCAGGGATCACTGATCTAATAGCTCAGTAAAAATAGACTTTAAATCAAAATTAGTCATAAAAGCTAAAGATCATGTTGTACTGATTAAGGTAAAAATCCATCAAGATGATACTGCAATGCTAAAAATATACACACCAAACACAGGTGTACCAAACATCATAAAACAAACACAGATGTAAAGACACAGATTAATCCCAACACAATACTAGTGGGTGACTTCAACACCCCACTTTCACCAATAGACAAGTCATCACAGCCAAAAATAAACAGAGAAAGAATAGAGTTAAATGACATTATAAACCAAGTAGATCTAACAGACATCTATAGAACATTCCACTCAAACACTGCAGAAAACAAATTCTTCTCACTAGCCCATGCTGATGTTCTCTTAAATAAAGCATATAAAAGGACAGACACAAAGAAACTCTTAACAAATATAAAAAAAAATTAAAATAACTTTTTGTTTCTATCTGACCACAATAGAATAAAACTAGAAATCAGTGGCAATAAAAATAAAAAACAATATAACTTTCAAATTAAATTTAAAAAATGACAAAAAGATCATTCTCCATGATCAACTTGACTTTATTCCAGAGATGCAGGAATGGTTGAGCACATGAAAATCAATAGATATAATACAACTTAATAGATGAACTCATGGACAGAAATCACATAATAATATCAGTTAGATGAGGCAAAAATCCAACATCTATTTGTGGCAAAACTCTGAAAAAAAAAAAAAAACTAGATGAGAGCATATCTCAACATGATAAAGACTGTAGTCAACAAATCTATAGCCAATATCACAGTAAATGGAGAAAAACCTCAAAGTATTTCCACTAAGAAAAGAATACAGGAAAATGCTGACCACTCTCTCTACTCCTGTTCAGTGGCATCATACCAAAAGCAATAAGACAAGGGAAGGAAATAAAAGGAACGCAAATAAGAAAAGATAAAAGTATCTCATTTGAATATGATATGATTCTACACATAGAGACTCTAAAGTCTCAACTACAAAGCTCTTAGGGCTGATTAACATTTTCAGCAAAGTGGCAATAATAGAAAATTAACATACAGAAATTAGTATTCTCCTAAGAAAGAAATGGAGAAATTAATCCCTTTCATGCTTGCTTCAAAAAAAAAAAAATAACAATCTCAAATAAATCTTAAATGAAAGACAATGAAAATTTAAAACACTGAAGAATGAAACAGGATATTAGAAAATGTAAAGACCTATCCCCATATTCATGAATTGGAAAATTTAAAATTATGAAATGGTTGTACTGTCTGTGGTTGTTTGAATGAGAAATATCCTCCCACAGGCTCACATATTTGAACATTCATTCCCTGGTTGGTGGTGCTGTTTGAGGAGACCATGGAATTTGCAGACAGAACAGCCTTGCGGGAGGGAGGAAGTACATCACTGGGGGCAGGCTTTCCGAGTTTATAGCCTTGCCTCACTTCATTCCACTCACTCTGCTTGGTATTTGGGGATAAAGTTGTGATCTCTCAGCTACCTGCTCCTGCCACCATGCCTGCCGCTAGCTGCTATTCCTCCAACATAGACATCTGTCTCTCTGGAACCAAAAGCCAAACTAAGCTCTTTCTTCTACAAGTTGCTTTTGGTTATGGTATTTTATCACAGTACCAAAAAAGTTACTATCCAAAGCAATCTACAAACCGTCAGTCAAAATTCTAAAATTCCATTTTTCACAGAAATAGAAGAATCAACTTAAAAATTTCATATTGAGTAAAAAAAAACAGACCCCAGAGAGCCAAATTAATCTTGAGGAAAAAGAAAAACGCCTTATTTCAAGTTGTACTACATACCCATAGTAGCAAAGCCAGCATAGTACTGGTACCAAAAATAGATAAATAAATCAATGGAACACCATAGAAGACCCAGATATAAAACCATGCAGCTTCAACTACCTGATTTTTTTATGAAGATACTAAAGAATACACATTGGATAATTGTTGTGGGGAATGGAAGGGCAGGGCAGAAGAGGGAGGAGGGATAACTAACAGTAAAGGCCTTTAGAAAATTCATATGGAAACTTACCACTATAGAAACTTCTTAAAGTAATACATATATTATAAAAGGAGATTAAAAGGAGTTATGACGGGGGGGCATTGCCTCTACTAGACACCATAAGAAGCAAAGTAAAAGCCCAATGCCAGGGATGGACTCCCTCTTTTGAAGCTGTTGACCAGGGGTCCCAAAAATGCTCAAACAATACTGGTCATTGCCCCTGCTCTTGGTTACCAGCATAACTTCACAGTAAGACCCTATCGCTGTAGACACTTCATACATGAACCATAGACAAAACAAGGAGAAATCGAGTTGGTACTGACTTCAAAGTTTCCTCTCTGCTGGCTAGATTTCATAGCGCTGGAAGGTGCTATACATGCTACTGGAAAAAAATTATTAACCTTATCCAGCTGTGAGTCCTGTAAGATATGATCTCTGGTACAATAGTGGCGTGAATATCATGGGAGTAGCTAATCTTCCTAATTAGATTTAAAGTCTGCTTCATAAGACAAAGCCCATACCTGACATCAGGCCTAGAAGCATGTGGCTAGATAGTCCACAGGCCATAAAAATGAGCTTAATACTATTATGCTGCTAAATTAATATAGTATTAAAGCAACTTCTAATAATTTATTGTTATAGCCATAAAGTAATGCAGTTCTCAACTCTTAGCAGAGAAGCTTCCTTATACAGCAGATGGTGATTAAATACAGAATCCCACAACTCACACACACACACACACACACACACACACACACATATGTATATGTATGAGAGATAGCAGGGTGATTATCCCTGAATTGGACACCTATATCAAACTTCTGTCTCCCAGGGCTCAGGGATCATTGTGGAAGATGGGGCAGAAGGATTGTAAGAACCAAAGGTGGTGGATGACCACAAGAAAAGAGAGTTTTCCAGAGAGCTAGGAAGTTACACGAACTCACAGCAAGGGTGGCAGCATGCACAAGTCCCATGCAAGCTCAAACAAGACAAAATGCCAGCATAGATATGGGGAAGTGGGTAAGAAACCCTAACCCTACCTGAGACAGTATTGGCTGCTTGGAATGGAAGAGTCAGTCTTGTTTAAGGGTGAAACTCTTGGTAGGTTAGCCAGGCTCCAGTGGATGGATCCATACCAAAGAACATTTGGGGATATAAATTTGATTCTATAGGCCCATATATATGGATCCTTTATAAGTATATATATACATAAAAGAGTACATGAAGTTGGATTGCATGGTGTTAGCAAAGGAGTGCAGATAGGGGAAGGGATCTACATATAATCAAAATATATTGTATGAAATTTACAAAATTCTATTAAAAAGGAAAAAAATACATTGCATGAAATTCCAGAATCAATAAAAGTATTCACACACACACTGGAGAAAATCTCTGCAAAAATATTGCTGAGAAAACTGGATCTCAACATATAGAAGAATGAAATAAGATCCCTATCTCTCACCCCCATAAAAACAAATCAACTCCAAATTGATCAAAGACCTTAAGGTAAGTCTTGAAACTCTGAAGCTGTTAAAGGAAAAAGTAGAGAAAACACTTCAAGATATGGGCATGAGAGAAGACTTTATGAGAGGACTCCAGTTGTTCAGAAAATTGTGCCAACAACTAACAAATGGGACCTCATGAAATTTAATATTTTGTGCACAACAAAAGAAATAATTGAGTTGAAGAGACAGCCTATAGAGTAGGAGGAAATCTTGGTTAGCCATACATCTGACAGAGACTTAATAACCAAATATACAAAGAACTCAAAGTACTAAGAAGCAAAACAACCCAATCAATAAATGGACTGATAAAATGAATACAGAATTCTTTTGTTTCAGGGGGTAAAAGATTTAAGGCCACTCAGTGATAATTCACGGCTGGTATTATAAACCTAGCCAACTCTCAATGGCAGGAGACATCATAGACCCTATATCGTCACTTTCTTAAACCAATATAATTTCCAACTATAGTCTAAATACTTATTCTTATACCCACAGATACACGTAGCTCTCACCCTTTATCAAAGAAGCTTCTTTTTGCAACAGATGAAGATTGTGAAAAAGATCCACAACTGGTCAGAATGCAGAGAACAGGTGACCATGGGAGCCCAGCACCAATTGGTAATCTACAATGCAACCTTTACACCTAAGGTTCAGGGAACTTCATGGAAGAGGGAGCAAAAAGACTGCAAGTGCCAGAGAAACAGGATCCCTGCTGCTAGGAAGTATCTTCTAGACATGGCAAGGAAGCTGCACCTATGAAATCCCAACCATATGGTTGTCTGAACAAGACAGGACAACTTGTGGAAGTTGGTTCTCTCCTTCCACCATGTGGATCCTATGGATCAAATCCAGGTCACCAAGCTTGATGGCAAGTACCTTAACACACTGAATCATCTCCGCTGCCTCCATACTCATTTTCTTATTTATACAAAATCTGCTATATGAAGATATATAACTAAAATTTCAATTCTGGCTTTTAATTCAATTTCTCACTTTATAGCACTAATATTAGTTTGTTTTATTGGTCTGGCATCATCCTCACTCATAGAGAGCTTCTCTAAGATGTTTTAATTTTCTATGTTTTCTGTGAAAACATTTCACTCTTCTTCACTCATCTTTCCTATGCTAGATACTAATTAGTAAGATTCATTTGTAACATCATAATAAAAAAATATAGTAACTGTGAAACATTTTGTAAAGGAGCATTATTACTTCTTAACAAAGAATAATAATAGGGACTGAGAGATGGCTCTGCAGTTAAGAGCATTTGCTGTTCTTTCAGAGGACTTTAGTTTGGTTCCCAGCATCCATGTAGAGTGGCTCACAGCCATCAATAACTCCAGATCCGGGGATATTACATATTCTTTTGGCCACCTACATACACAAGGCATACTCTCACCTATATCCATAAATAAAATAAAAATATACGTATAAAAAGGGCATGGTGGGTGCATGCCTTTAATCTCAGCAGAGGTAAGTGGATCTCTATGAGATCGAGGCCACCCTGATCTACAAAGCAAGTTCCACGCCAATTCGGGCCAGGGAGGCCCTGTCTCTGAAAAAATCCAAAATAATAATAATAACAAATCCTGAACAACAACAATAATATACAAGACATTTACCTTAAAGCTTTCCTACCTAAAAGTCTCTCTCCTTTGTCATCCCAGGGTTTGACTTTCTCATTCAATGGGAGTTTACAGTCACCAGGGTTAAGGCATAATGATTGATGAGTGAGCAAAGCAGCCTCTCCCCTGTCTCTATTATATCTACATTCAAGGGTCATGAGGTCCTTTCAAATGTGCAGTCCAGATTGGCATGAGTGTTTGTTTATATAAGGACACTACTGCTGAAATCTGGTATATAAAATTGCACGAGTTCAGTAAATAGAAGACACTTAAAAACCAAGAATTTACACTCTTCTAGGACTTCACATATACTGAAGCATTATCTGGTAAAAGACAATGAAAAGGAAGGGACTTATACAGCTGCTGAGGCCACAGTAGTCAGCCCTTGGTGAATATTATTTCATTTTATCTTTCCTATAATCAGAAATATGAAGCTAAATGATTTGATAAAATCATACTGTTATAAGATGTTTGGCACATAAATTATGATCAGTAACTATTTATTAAAGGGATGAATGAAAACAAGGAAAAGCTGGTATTAACTCAGATGTCACACTGCCTACCAAGATGACACAGGCATAGAGTAGCCAGGCTGAGTCCTGAGACACAACTTTCCTGTTTTATTTTACCTTTGTTTACCTATTACAGAAGTGGGCACTGAAAGGATCAGATCTTTGCTTTGCTAGCGAAAGGAGACATGGAAAGGGAGGATATTGTGGCGCCCGTAACAATAAACCAGAATCAGTCAGAAAAGCCCTGTGAGGTAGAGACCAGGAATGCAGCAGGCAAAGTCCACACACCTCACCCACTTCCAGAGCCTCCAAAAACCCACTCATTGGTTAGTCCTAAGTTCAACTGATGATTTCACAATAATCTTTTCTACTTTCATGATCTCAAAAGATTAAAGATTCCAGCAAAGGTGGGAAGGGAACTTCAAAAGTTCACCTCAGAACTCTTTTGGATCAAAGGAATTTTATTTTCCTGGCACTGAGGAACTAAAAGGTAAATAAAAAGGCACAATATTTTATAGGGTTCTTCATTGATGGGCTATTCTTCTAATGTTGAAGACAAAAATAAATAATACTCCTGACTATTTAATTAAAGTGTATCTAAAACCATTGCTCTGCTGTATTAGAGGAACCTCCTCAGATGTGCTAATGAGGGAGTCAAGTCGGTGAAGAAGGGCACTCACAAGTGTTTCAATAATTACCAATTACCTGTCTCCAACCCTGTCTCCTAATCTCCAGGATATGCATGGTAGATGGGCAGACTGTCACCTAATTTTCCTATAAGGGCAATCCAAAAGACAACATTAGAATTGAAAATAATTGATTTTGGCAAAGCAGTGATTTTCAAAAAGTAAAACTATAAGGTCGGATCCATTTGTATCAGCTGAGGTGACTGTAGGCTAGGATAGAGGAGAAACCAACAGATGATCAGAGACAAGAGCCTCCAAAGTTGTTCCCTGCCGTCCCTTGAGCATGTTTCCCATCTCCTACAATACCCAAGCTAGTGATGGCAGTTATAAAATAATGCTGTGTATGCAAAGTTCCCTCTAGAAAGAAATGATGGGATCTTCTTCAGTTGATCTACTCTAATTTGTGCTCCCATCTTCCCCTCCTTGAGCACTCTGCTCCCTCCTCCCCTGTGTCTTTGTAGATGAAAGGCTACACTCCTTTCAACTTCTGTTCTCATCTTAATCCAAATGTTCCTGAAAGCCTACCTCAGTAACTTCTTCTCCCCAGAAAGCCTTACCAAATCAGTAGTACTCGCTGCCCTAAATCTTTATCTTATCCCACTGAGACTATCCCTTGCCACCCTTTATTCACTGAGCATGCTTCCAAACTACAGAATCTGGCATAGACTCAACTCTATCTATTCTGTTGATTCTTTCCAGGGACTTATGATAGTATCCCGGGAATTGATAACTCAAGGCTCTCTGTCCCCATGAACCACGATTCCTTGCATAAAAATAAACTGATAATTCAGAATAACTGATCATGTACTGGTTTTTTAATAATATAATTTTGGTAGCTTGTGGTCCTGAGTGAAATGTTTGTAGTCACATCATACTCTGGGCTATAATGGGTTGGGTCATCTTATCATATTTGCTCATATAACAAACTTTATGTATGAGGCCCATATTGTTAAGTCATTTTGGTAATTTTTTATAAAGTAAAGGTTTATAAGTATGATAAAGTCCAGAACAAACAGCAGTACTAAGAGCCTATTGTATGCTATACCTACACCAGACGCTATGAAAATCAAGATGATACCTTAGTGCAGTTAGAAATGCATCCATTTATATCTGCTGAGGTGTTAGGAAAATAACAAGCAATGCTTGCTATGGGCTAAACTGTGTTCCCACAAAATTTGTATGCTAATCTCCTAAACTATATCATACAATGTGAACTAAATAAACTAAATACATATAATGTGAATGTATTTGGAGATAGACATTTTGAAAGGTAATTAAATTCAAATAAGTTCATTGGGGTGGGCTCTAATTTAATACAGTGGGTGTCCTTATGAGAAGATAAGGACAGACTCAGAGGAAAACCAATATGTAGACACAGGGACCTAACAGCCACCTGCAAGTCAAAGAAAGGCCTCAGAAGAAAGCAACCCTGCAACACTAGACCCCAGACTCACAGGAAAATAAATTCCTGTTGTAGAAGCCACCCAATCCATGGTATTTCCGAATGGCAGTCCTAACAAGCTAATACAAGAAAAGAAGAATCTTCTATTTCAAGTTCAAAGTCAATTGAGACATAAAAACATGAGTCAGCTATATCAAGGGGAAAACACTGTTAATTACAGAGCTGATTGAAGACCATACCTTGTTTCTGTGACTCAGCAGGCTTGAAAATATCTCTTTTCTGAATTGGACAAACATTCCTACTCAGTTACAGGCACAGTCATATAACCTCAAGCCATGGAAGCCAGGTCCCTTATGCAGCAGAAAAAAAAGGCCAGAGCATATACCTCTTATAAACAGGAAGATCTGAAAAAGAAAGAAAGAAAGAAAGAAAGAAAGAAAGAAAGAAAGAAAGAAAGAAAGAAAGAAAGAAAGGACTCATTCTCGCCTTTAAAAATCACCATTTGTTAGAGTAGCAAGAAAGGCCCCTTAAGAGTAACCTCCTGATCAAGAGGGTACAGCCTCTGGGCTGGATAAAGACCCAACATTCCAGTTTTTCCAAGTCAATCACTTGGCTAACAGACCACCCTTAGGAAAGCTGGTTCACTTTTAGTCATGCTAAGAGATAGGCAGAAAAGGGATGAACTTTTCCTGCAAAGAATCCCCATCCCTGGAGCAGTAACTTGCCTGTGGGCAGGTAGCAGCCACATAGCTATGTCTGTATCCTGTTCTGAATTCTTCAGAAAACTGAGGCCCTTCTTTTTCCTCTGAACTGGGATTTATAGCCCACCTGCCCTGAGAGTAGTTCTTTTAAACTCTAATAAAATTGTCCTTAAGCTTCCATTTGAGTCCATTCTTAAATTATTTTATCAATGAGACTAAGAACCCTAAGGGGTGGGGGGGGGCTCAGTTTCTCTCTGTTTCATGTACAGAGATGGGAGGTGTACAGAGAGGACTGGATAATTACTAGAGAAGTTCCAAGTTCAAAGTCAGAAAGTGAAGACTGTAGAGGTGAGCCATGAGACAGAGATCTGTGTGTGATTAAAGATGGGAAGAATTACTGGCTACAGTCTTTCATCAACAGTGCAAAGGATAGAAAACAGTAACATTTGCCTTCATTAAAAAATTGGAAATTTATTCTCCAAGGTAAGTTAAGTATTTTGCCTAAGGAAGACCAGTATTCCTAAATTTAGCACCTCAAAGAAATGTGCTCCACATCTAACAATGGGGAAGAAAACCAGTCTGCTTTACTTTCAGCCCAAACACCCTGTGTTAGTCAGTTTTATGTCCCTAAGTCAAAATACCTTAGAAAACACCTTAAAGATCTACTCCGGTTCATGGTTTTAGAGGTTTCAGTCCAGATCCATTGCTTTCCAGCTGTGGAGAAGAACGTCACACTGAAAGCATGATGCAGAGCTGCTCACTTCCTAGCAGCTGGGAAGCACAGAGAAAAGGAAGGGCTCTGAGGAGAAAATCCACCCTTCAGCTGCACATTCCCAGTGACTTACTGTAATGATTAGTTTTATTTGAGAACTGGACACAAACTAGAATCACCTGGGGAAAGGATCTCAGTGAGAGAATGTCTGGATTGTGTTGGCCTATTGGCATAGCTACATGGATTTTCTTAATTAAAGTGGGAAGACACACCCTAGAGCAGGCTGCACTGTTCTCTGGGACTTGGTCCTGGACTACATGAAAGTTGATAAAGGCAGCTGTGTAGTAGATATGTATGCATTCATTTCTCTTCATGCATAACTGTAGATGTGACACGACCTCCACCACTATGACTTCCCAACAGTGACAGACTATAACCTGAAACTGTGAGCTAAAATAAGCCCTTTCTCCCCTAAGATGCTTGTTGTCAGGGTATTTTATCACAGAAACAAAAATAAAACTAAGAAAAAGACACCCAAAAATCATAGGTGGAAAGAAATGATCAAAACGGAAAAATTAAGGAAACAAAAAGTATAAAGAATTAATGAAACAGAGCTGATTCTTCAAAACGTTTGAAAAATGGCAGACCTTAATTAACCCAAACAAGAAATGCAAAGACCAAATTAATAAAATTAGAGGTGAAAAGGAAGACATTGCAACAGATATCATTGAAATTTAAGAGATCATGAGGACATATCTTACAAACTACACTCCACTCAACTGGAAAAGGTAAAAGAAATGATTGAATTTCTAGATGCATATAAAATACCAAAATGTAACTAAGATGAAATAAACTGAAGCATAACCAGCAACAAGACTGAAGCAATAACAAAAATCTCCCAACTTCAAAATTTCCAGGGTACATGATAGAAAAGGAGGCAGAAAGAATGCAAAAGCCAGAGGTATGAGACACCCATTGCTAGTTAAGGTATTCTAGACACGACAGAGAAGCTGCCCCCAGTGAAATCTCCACAGTGTGGTAGTCTAACAAGATCTTCATGATGACAAAACTAGTTCATGTGCCAAGGTGCATGGGGGAGATATCACAGGGTCCCACCTCAAGATGAAGAGCATCAGGTAATTAAGGGATGCTGAGGGAGAGAGAGAGAGAGAGAATTGATTTTCCCCAGGGATTAGCTCCCTGAGGGGTTATCTAATCCCAGGTGAGCAGCCCTAAACACAAATAACACAAGAACACCACTAAGTGAACTCAATGTGTATGTCTGTCTGTCTGTCTGTCTGTCTGTGTGTCTGTGTCTATAATCAAAGAAGAGGGCAAGAAATTAAGAGAGAGTGGGAGGACGTGGGAGGAGTTGATGGGGAACTGGGAAGGATGGGAATAATGTAAAGATAGTACTCATGCATGAAATTCAAAGTAAGATTTTTAAAGTAAAAAAAAAGAAAATTTAAAAGACCAAGACCAAATGGATTCACTTCAGTATTCTACCAGAATTTCAAAGAAGTAATACCAACTAATACTTCTCAAATGATTCCATAAAATAGAAAAGAAAAGCCTCTAAACTTTCTTTTCTACAAAGCTAGTATTACTCTGATACCAAAACCAGATACCACAGAAAGTGATAATTACAAACCAAGCTTCCTGATGAACATAGATGCAAAAATTCTCAATAAAATATTTACAAACCAAGTTCAGGATCACATCAAAAAGATCATTCACCATAATCAAATTGGCTTTATTCCAGCTAAGCAGGGATGGTTCAACACATGTAAGTCAATAAAGGTAATTTATCATATAAGTGGACTCAAAGACACAAGTCACATGATCATCTAAAGTCTTTGACAAAATCCAATATCATATCATAACAAAAGTCATGAAAGTGATGGGAATGGAAGGAGCATATCTCAATATAATAAAGGCTATACATGACAAACCTATGGTCAACATCATACTCAATGGAGAAAAACTCAAAGCATTGTTACTAGAGCAGGAGCAGAAAAAATTATTCTATTCAGTATAATCTTGATGTCTTACCTAGAGCAATATGATAAAAGAAGAAAACAATATGGATATAATATGGATATAAATAAGAAAATAACACTCAAACCATTCATTTTTGCAGATAATACAACCCTATATATAAAGGATCCTAAGGACTCTACCAAAAAACTGTTAGAGCTGATAAACACATTCAGCAAATGGCAAAATTAACACAAAAAAAATCAGTAGCTTTCCTATACACCAGTAAGAAACAGACTGAAAATGGAATCATGGAAACAATTTCATTCACAAAAGCCACAAAATATAAAATGCCTGGGAATAAACCTAACCAATGAAATGAAAGACCTGTAATGAAAATCTTAAGACACTGAAGAGGGAGCTGGAGAGATGGCTCAGCGGATAAGAGCACTGGCTGCTCTTCCAGAGGACCCAGGTTTGGTTCCTGGCACCCACATGGAGGCTAATAACTATCCTTAAGTCTAGTTCCAGGAGATCCATCAGCCTCTTCTGGCCTTCACAGATACCAGGCACATGGTACACTTATATACATGCAGGCAAAATATGCACACTCATAAAATAAAAATAAGTAAAATATTTTATTTAAAAAAGAAACTGAAGAAAGAAATTGAGGAAGACACTAGAAGATAGGTATTCCATGCTCCTGGACTGGAGGAATTAATTCTGTGAAAACGGCTATCCTACTAAAAACAATCTATAGATTCAACGCAATCCCAAACAAAAGCTCAACACCATTCTTCACAGACAGAAAAAAAGTCCAAAACTTCCAATGGAGTCACAAAAGATCAAGGATAGCTAAAGCAAACCTGAAATAAAGGAATACTTCAGGACATAACACCATGCCTGATTTCAAATTGTAGTACAGAGCCAAAGTAATAAAAATCGCATGGTATTGGCACAAGAACAAAAGTCAATGGAATAGAATTGAGAACCTAGATATAAGTCTATGCAACTATAGTTACAT
This sequence comes from Nannospalax galili, assembly GCF_000622305.1. NCBI lineage: Eukaryota > Metazoa > Chordata > Mammalia > Rodentia > Spalacidae > Nannospalax > Nannospalax galili. The sequence continues at coordinate 2,950,576 of NW_008341028.1, read as the reverse complement.
GATTTTTGACAAAAATGCCAAAAATACACCCTGAACAATTGCAGCATCTTCAACAAATGGCTGAGAAAACTATATTTCACCATGCAGAAAATAATTAAATAATTAATAATTATCTCTCGCCATGCACAAAGCTCACGCCAAATAAATCAAAGAACTTAACATAAGACTTGATACCCTGAAACCACCAGAGTAAAAATTAACACACTTCAACTTACCAGTACCAGGGCATTCTGAATAAGATTCTGATAGCTCAGGAATAAGACCAGTAATCAATAAACGTGATCTTATGAAACAAACAAACAAACAAAAACTTCTGAACAGCAAAGTCAACTGTGAAGCAAATAAATAAACATGCCACAGAATGGGAGAAAATCTTTGCCAACTATGCACCTAACACAGAGTTAATGTCTAAAATGCACAAAAAAATAAACATTAAGAAATTAAACCACCCAATTAAAAATAGATTATTGAACAGACATGGTGGTACGTATATTTAATCTCAGAACTTTGGAGTCACTAGCAGGCAGATCTATGTGAATTCCAGGCAAGCCTGGTGTATATACTGAGTTCCAGGTCAATCATGACTACATGATTACATACTGAGACCCTACTTCATCTCAGGCTGAGGCTAACAACCAAAATGTCAAAGATACCATCTCACCCTACTCAGAATGGCCATCATCAGGAATATAAGTGACAGAATGCTGGTATAGGTAATCATACATATATGTGAAACAATAATTCACATATACTGGTGGTGGGAGTGTAAAAAAACTAGTGCAGTCACTTTGTAAATAAGTCTAAAGGTATCTCAAGAAACTAGTAATAGAATTGCCACATAACTCAGCTATTCCACTCCTCAGCAACAAAGGACTCTATATCCCACCACAGAGATGCTTGTACATCCATATTCACTGCTGCTCCATTCACAATAGGTAGAAAAAAGAATCCACCTAGATGTCTATCAACAGAAGGTTGGATATGAAAAATGTACATATACAAATGGAATATTACTTAGCTACAAAGAAATCATGGAATAACAAAATTTGCTGGTAAATGGATGGAACTGGGGCGGGGGAACTACACAAAGTGAGGTAACTCAAACCCAGAAAGACATATGCCACATTTCTCATATGTGAATTCTATCTTCAAATCTTTTGTTTTGTATATTTAACTTGGCGCACAAGTGGAAACCAGAAAGCAGCACTTGGAGGGGTGGGGCACACCAAGGGAGTGGAAATGTATGTATGGAGGTGGAATAGTATTGTTGGGAAGGTTTGAGAAAGGAGGCACACAGGAGTATAGGCAAAATCAGGGGTGGGGGTGTGCAAAGGAAAGGTGTATGGAAAGCCCTATGGAAGCCTACTATCTCACAACCCAACTCAAAAATACAATGGGAGTGATAGTAGAGTGCACGATATATGAAAGAAGAGAAAGGTTTCTGGAAGCTAAAGGACTAAATAAGGATAGGAGTGGGGGCTAAGGTAGACAAAAGGCATAGGTTGGGTTAAATGATATTAAGGATGCATGGAAAAGCCTATGGAAACGCACTAGTGAGTAAGCTAACTTCAAAATACAAAAGTTTGAATGGAACCACCTTGCATGAGTGGACATCACTCCCAGACTATATGGGTTATCAAATGAAAATTCAGGGCAAGGTGTGGGATACCTCCCTGTGCGTTATTGGTCAAAGATCTTTGAAACAACACAGGCCATTGCTATTGCTCTTGGTTACCATCTGTAACTACATGATAAAGCCCAATTGCTAAAAACATCATACATTTTGACTGTAGGACATAAATGAGTCAATCTCAAGCAGACTCGGAAGCTTCCTCACCTCTTGGCTAGTTTTCATAGTGCCCCAAAATGCTATGCATGTTCCTGGAGGAGAAAAGATATCAATGGTCTTACCCAGTGCTGGCTCCTACGTGCTATAATACTACCCTGCCAGGCAAGATATGCCTGCTGGTTCAAGAGTGGCACAATCATTAAGGTAACTAACTGTTTTATATTTGGATTTGAAGCCTGTTCTCCAGGAGGGGCTTTCATACATAATACCATAGTCCTGATCAAAAGCTCATGGCTTAGGTAGACCCTAGGGTAAAACCTGCTGTTGTTTTTTTTCCTAGATGTTCATGTTGTCAAATTGCTTTCTGAATATTTTTGTCTATCCTGGGGTTACTTTCAGATTTGTTCAGGGAAGCTTCTTTTTAAAGTGTGTAACAGTCAATATAGAAATGCTTAACTGGTCAAAGTCCTAAGAATAAGAAACTAAGACACTGAGTATTCATCTCTAAATGGGGCATGTTTATCAACCACACTTCTCCCCAAGGCTCAGGAATCATCTTATAAGAGGAAGTGGAAAGACTGTTGGAGCCAGAAGGTGGGGAAGAGTACAGTGAAATGTTGTCTACTGGACGTGATATGACTATCACATTCATGAACTCACAGCAGCTGTGGTTACCTGCACAAGATCTATACAAAATCAAGCCAGCCAAAATTCTGGCATAGATGGGAGAGCTGATCTCCAGCCCCCATCCCTTAACGAGGAGTTATTTATTGGCAGGTGATAGCTGCTGGAGGAGGCAGAATCATTCTTTTTTCAGGGTGTTCCCACTGGTAGGCTTCCTTCCTGGAATAGATGGCCCCAAACCCCTGCACAAATGGGCAACATGAATTGGACTTAGTGACTTGTCAAAAAAAATGGGGAAAAAACAAAATGAAGTTGGGAGGGGCACTTTGAGGCATATGGGGGGAATCAGAGGAGAGAAATGAGGGGGTGATATAATTGTATTTCATTGTATACATGTATGAAATGCTTAAGAATAAAGAAAAATTATAAAGAGAAGTTTAATGAGCTAAAAGAGAACAGGAATAGACACTTAAATGACATGAGAAAAAATATATGCACAAAATGAGAATTGTGAAAAAAAATTAAAAAGCAAATAAAAAATCCTAGAACTGAAAATACAAACACTGAATTAGAAATGCCAATAGAAAGTTTCCATGGTAGATTCAATAATATAGAATCACTGAACTCCACAAAAAATTTTAAAAAGTTAAAAATTCACTGAAAGTTACCCAGTTAGAAGGAAAAAAAATAGATGAAAATGTATAGAGAAAGCCTCTCTTTAAGGTGATCAAAAGCTTCACTATGTGTACTTCAGGAATTCTAAAACCAGTAGACAAAGAGGAAGGAATCACTTTAAAAGAAACAATGGCAGGAAACTCCCCAAATTTGAGGAGGGACTTCAAGAGCCATACATTAAACTTCTCAAAGCCCTGTAGTTTGTTTTTTCTAGGGATTGAACCTATGGCCTTGCAGGTACTCTAGCACTGAGCTGCGTTTTTCTTCAGTCCAAAATCCTGTAGCCTGAATATCAAAAGGTCTACAGATTCAACACAATCTCTATCAAAATTCCAATGATATTATGTGTAGTTCAGTGATAGGGCCAGTAACACTGGATCGTGTACTGATATTTTCCAGGAGCATGGATTACAAGGTCTCTCCTCACAGAACCAAGGTGACTTCGTGAGCTGCTGAATACAGACCTGCTTAGTTATGACAATCACTTTACAAGGTGCATGTCTATCAAGATATCACAATTAAAACCTCTATCTCCAAATCTTCAGATGTGAGTATATAACCTTCAGTAATTAGAGAAGCCAAGAATTTAGAAACAGACCATGGAGTGACAGGGAGAGAAGGAGCTCTAATAAGAAGGATATTAAGTTGCTATCAAGGGCAAAATGAAAAATACGGGGAGAGGACTTTAACAGGGAAGGGGGTGGACAATATGGGGGGGGAGAAGAGTTAAATAATACTAAGAATGCTTGAAAACAACATAAGGAAACATAATTATCTTATAAGCACACTTAATAGCACATGTGTTATATACATATATAATATTTATTTCAAATAGAGTTATGCCACATGGGGTAATAATACCCCCAAGATCAATAAAATAATAAAAATCAGTTCTAAGCATGGAAAACCTCACTACAAGTTGTTGGTCAGGGTAGTCAAAGAGATTCCCAAAACAATATAGCATGTTGTCATTGTCCTTGGTTGCCTCTCAGAACTTGAATGTAAGACCCTAATGCTGAAGACACATTTCTGACATAAGACTTTTAGGAATAGAACTAGACCTGACCTGAAAACCTTCCCCCCAGGGACCAGCTCTCATATTTTCAAACAGTGTTGTGCAAGCTGCAAAGAGAGAAAAAATCCAATAGTCCTACACAGCTATAAAGCTTACATATCACAATAACCAGCCCAGCAAGATCTCCCTAGTGGTGCCATAGTGGCACTTTTATCATGAGGATAACCAACAACTAATTGGACTTAAGGCCTGCTCAACAGAAAGGAATTCATGCTTGGGACTGTAAACCTAACCAAATGCCAGTGGCTAGAGAAGGCATAGACCCTAGAGGAAAATCTCCTACTGCCATTTCCCTAAATCAATATAATTTCCAACTATATTCTAAGTACTTGTCACTATGCCCACAGGTAAGTCCTCTCATCCCTTATTAAAGAAGTTTCTTCTTGTAACAGATGGAGGCAATTACAGAGACCCATAAAACTGGTCAAAATATAGAGAGTAAGTGACCATGGAGTGCCCAGTACCAATTGGGGCATCTACAATGCAACCCTTACATGGCTCAGGGAACATCATAGAAGGAGGGATGGAAAGATTATAAGAACCAAAGGACCAGGATGCCTGCTGCTAGATAATGTCTTCCAGACATGACAGGGAAACTGCATGCATGAAATCTCAATAATATGGTTGCCTAAACAAGACCCACATAAGAACAACACCAGTTGACATGGCAGTGTAGATAGGAGACATATCACATGCCCTGTAGTGCTAAATGAAGAGCTACAGGTAATGAATGGCAACTGGGAAAGGAGAATCAGTTTTATTCAAAGACTAGCTCCCTGATAAGTTAGGCAGTCCCAAGAGGTCATCCCTAAACAAACATATGTACTAGCACTAAATGGACTCAGTAAGCTGTTTGTATATCTATGTCTATGTATACATGTAAAAATAATAACTAAAGAAGAGGTCAGGAAATTGAGAGGGAGTGGGGAGACCATGGGAGGAGTTGGAGGGGAGAGTGTGATGAATGAAAATGATATACAGTATTAATTTCATATATATATGCATGAAAAAACATTAAACATTTAAAGTAAAAACAATAAAGCTAGAAAAATAAAATAGAAACGTATTAATCTTCAAACTATGACAAAATCTCACTCTAACACTTTGAAGACTTGGAAGAAATGAGACTCCAACATAAAATCTTCAGAAGGGAAGGAGGAGTCTATGCATATGTACAGGAATTAAAATAGCAATGTCCTGATGTGCACACTAGAGGAAAGTGAACAGAATTCCAAGAAAAGTAAATTTTAAACCTGAAGTGCTATGGCTCACACTCCAATCAAGACTTTTAAGCATACCTTTTCTGAAAAGTGGTACAAAGGATGCACTTACATAAAGATGAAACTTGGCTCTAACAAAGGCAAGGCATGAAATTCAGCATGGAGCTATAATAAATATAAAAAGAAAAGAAATCATGGAACCATGTGGCCCGTGAAAAGCTGGAAACAATGACAAGCTCTGATGGTCATTTCAAGAGGAAAGTGATTAAGAAGCTGAAATCAAAGAGAGATGCCAAAAACTTATTTTTAAATTTAAACTTGTATTTTTAAATTATGTGTATGCTTCTGTGTCTTTGTATGAGTATGAGCACATGCATGTGAGTGCCCATGGAGGCCTAGAAGCCTCAGATGGCCCTGAGCTGGAGTTACGGAGACTTGCTAGCTACCTAATATGGGTGCTGGGAGACTAACATAAGTACTGTATTTATATCATTTCTACTCCTCCTACTCCCCACTCAAACTCCTCCCTCTCAAGTTCTTGTTTTCTGCATTACTGTTACATTGTTACATATACATACATTTATATATACATACATATACATGTATATATGTATATGTATATATGTGTGTGTGTTGCATTGAGTCCATTTAGTAGAGCATGTGTATACATGTTTAGGGATGAAAAGTTGGAATTAGATAACCTACCAGGGAGCTTTTCCATAGAGAAAACTAATTCTTCCTCCCTCAGCCTCCATTGATTGCCTAGAAATCTTCATTTTGAGTTGGAACCCTGTGTTGTTTCCCCCATCCACCTTGGTATGTCAACTGGTTTTGTGAGTATATGTGGGGACCTAAAGGCCCCACCTTGCAGAAGTCCGAGAGGAAGTTACTGGGGCATGGCCTGACTTGCTTTGAAAGTCTGAAGAATACTTCTGCACTGCTGAGGAGTGCATGAGCACGTGACCATCCTTAAGATACACCCTCGGGGGGAAGGGGGGGATTTCCAGGTGCCTTTATAAACTCTGTAACACCTGCAATAAATGAGTCCCTGCTTGACTAGGCTCCCCGTTGTGCCTGAGTGTTCCCGGTACTGGGGGAGGCGTGGGCTGGAGAATGGCATGCTTACTCATCCCCAATCATCACTGCATGGGGGGTCACTGGCTCGAACCCCTGGCAATTGGTGCCCAGTGTGGGGCTCGAAGGAAGGTTAAAAAAGAAAGAAAAAGAAAGAAAGAAGAAAAACAGATTGGGGCCAATTGGGAAGTTCAGGGTAAACAAGACCTGAAAAGATGGGTAACGCAACTTTTAAGTCTGAGGACCCAGCGCTTAAAGTGCTGAGAGACATGCTTAAAAGCAGGAGATTGGATTTGTCAAATCCGGTAGCTCAAAAGGTTTGGGCAGAGGTGATTCATTTGGCTCCCTGGCTACTTAGGGCTAATGTTTTCACTGGGGATACATTGGAATCATGGGAAGAGTTTGAGGAAGAACCAAAAATGCAACAGAAGTGAAACCAAAAGCGGCCAAAGTAACAAGCAGCACCTCGGGCATGCCCTGTCCAGCTTCAGAGCCTCCTGGGACCCATGAAAACAGGACCCACGGATGCCTTTTTCAGAAGGGCAGGGTGGAGTGGAGCTCACGGGGTCAGCGGCGAAAGCCACCCACCCCACCTGCCTTGAACTAACGCATGGGCAAGTCAGGGGCCTGCGCGAAAGCTGGGTGGGGGAAGCCCCGCAGCCAGCAGCCAGCAGCCACCGGGCTCATTTAAAAAAAAAGAAAGAAAAAAAAAAATCCAAAACAAAACAAAACCAGCCTGCGCGAAAGCTGGGTGGGGGAAGCCCCGCAGCCAGCAGCCAGCAGCCAGCAGCCACCGGGCTCATTTAAAAAAAAAGAAAGAAAGAAAAAAATCCAAAACAAAACAAAACCAAAAAAACCACCTTTGGCGGTGCACCGCGACCGGCTCTGGGTCGGCTGGGAAGGCTCGGTTCAGGGAAGGTGGCTCGGAGAGGGGCCCCATACCGTCCATTCCCAGGTGGCCGGGGATCCACCCCGCCCCCAAGTATTACAGCCCTGCTGGCAGCAGCGCTCACCGAATCCTGGGGCTGAGGGAACCCTTAGTAAAAGCCTACAATGTTTTCACTGACTGGGGCAGATGCAAAACCAAAAAGAAGCTCAATTCAAGGAACTCATGGCCATTGCTTTCTGACAGTATTCAGACTTGTATGCTCCTTAAGGAGAGAGAAGCCCCTATTTTCTTACAGCATCTTAGGGGGCACCAAGGATTTCCTGGGCTTTTATTCCAAGGCAATGCAGAGACAGACAAGGTGGCTTCCACCCAGGTCCTGTCAGCAGGCCTGAATGAAGCTCAGGGATTATATAACCTCACTCATGTAACTTGGCGGGGACTCCATAAGAGGTTTCCTCAAGTTCCCATCAAGGACCTAAAGAAGATTGTACATACGGATGTCACACACTATGCTCCTTTTGGAAAGCTTAAGTATATTTTTGTATGCATTGACACATTCTTACATGCCTGTTGGGCTACTGCTTATACAGGAGAGAAGTCTAAACATGCTCAGTCTCATTTTCTCCAGTGCTTTCCCACGTTGGGATTTCCCCAAAGAATCAAAACTGATAATGTACCATGTTTTGTGAGTAAAAATTTACAAGGTTTCTTCTCACTTTGGGGAATTCAACACAATACAGGAATTCCCTACAATCCCCAAGGTCAAGCCATTATAGAATGCAACCATCAAAACCTAAAAATTCAATTACAAAAACAAAAAGGGTGAATAAGCCCCCACCAACAGTTGTTGTGTGTGGCCTTATTCACTATTAATGTTCTTAACTTTCAAAAAAACTCAGTTGGAATCCCGGTTTCAGAAGCATTGGGGACGACAAGAGCAGAGACCTGAGGTACGTGTAAGGTGGAAGGACCCCATTACGGGGCAATGGAGAGGCCCAGATCCATTGCTAATCATGGGTCGAGGCTTTGGCTGTGTCTACCCTACAGGAGATTCAAACCCCATATGAGTACCTGTGAAAAACCTTAAGTGAGTAGGCCAGGATCCGACTGACTAGCATGAGGGTCCATGGACAACAGTTCATGAGACAAAATTCCTCTCTTTATTTATATCCATCTGAGGTGAAGGACCCAGTTCCTTGGCTTCATTGCCAGTTAGCCTCTTTGACAACTGGCTGATTGGCTAATAGGAACATGGTCTCAGAAGTATTTCAACTTGTCCTACACCATGACTTGCTTTGTTTCTCTTGATAATGCTTATCTTTAAGTGTCTTTACCAGACAATTCGGTGACAGAGGACCCTTGGAACTGCCACGGCCCACTTCCTCATATTACGGACTCCCCCAGGACCCCCTCTGGTTGCCCACGCTTGGCTAACCGAGTTTGGCAGAGACTAAGACTGAC
>NW_008341028.1:2930865-2941750 GCF_000622305.1 Nannospalax galili | reverse complement strand
GGCTGCCCTTAATCATGACACATTTTTAGCCAAGGATGGGTAAGATGTCCCATGTACTCCTAAGACAGGACATGCACATGGCCAGGTACATGATCCAGTGATGGGCAAGGCTTGATCAGAGCTGACACAACCTAAGACAGGAAAAAATGCATAAGATTAGAGGAAGGAGATAGCCATCTCTCCTCAGGGAGCCATCTATGAAGTGGGTAAACCATGAAATAAAGTCAGTCCAGCCTTAAAATAAAAATAAAAGGGGGAGATGTGGGGACCTAAAGGCCCCACCTTGCAGAAGTCCGAAAGGAAGTTACTGGGGCGCAGCCTGACTTGCTTTGAAAGTCTGAAGAATACTTCTGCACTGCTGAGGAGTGCATGATCAGCACGTGACCATCCTTAAGACACACCCTCGGGGGGGAGGGGGGAGTTCCAGGTGCCTTTATAAGCTCTGTAACACCTGCAATAAATGAGTCCCTGCTTGACTAGGCTCCCCGTTGTGCCTGAGTGTTCCTGGTACTGGGGGAGGCGTGGGCTGGCGAACGGCATGCTTACTCATCCCCAATCATCACTGCGTGGGGGTCGCTGGCTCAAACCCCCTGGCAATTATACAGATCTCATCAGACTATCACACTATGGAGATTTCACTGGTGTAGCTTCCCTATCATGTCTAGAATGCATTAACTAACAGCAGGCATTCTGTTCCTCTGGGTCTTACAATCTTTTTGTTATCTCTTCCATGGTGTTCCCTGAACCTTTGGTGTAAATGTATCAATTGAGGCTAGGCACCACACAGTCACTTACTGTCTGCATTTTGATCAGTTGTGGAAGGTTGTAATAGCATCCATCTGTTGCAAAATGAGGAGTGAGAGCAACACCTATCTGTGGGTATAAAGATGAATATTTAGAATATAGCTAGAAATTATATTGGTTTAGGGAAATGGCACTAGTAGGTTTTCCTCTAGGGTCTATGGCCTCTCCAACCATAAGTCTTTGGTTATGTTGACAGTAAATAAATTCGTGCATGAATTCCCTCTTATTCTGCAGGCTTTAAGTCCAATTAGACAGCTGGTGGTTACCCCCAAGATAAAAGTGCCACTATTTCATGATTAGGGATATTTTGCTGGGTGGGTCTTTGTCATCCATCAGCATTAGAGCTGGGTAGGACTACTGACTGCTTTTCTCCTTGGCAGCTTGCATAGCACCTTCCGGTACTATGAGAGCTAGTCCTCATTTTTTTAAGAAGTAAACATTCACCGATAGGACTACTTTGTCTTTAGAACAGAAACAGTCTAAGTGTGGTGTGTATGAGTGTGTTTGTACACATATGCACACACCCATGTTACAAACACCTATATTTCTCAGAATGGTAAGAGAATGTGCAAACAGTTCTGGAAATTGGCGCAGAGATTTGATTAACCTGAAAATCTTATACTAGCCTTCTTGGAGTGCACACCTGCAGGTTTAAATGCTAAGAACATGAAATGGTGTGAAATACACAAGAGCAGTGAGGAAGAATCTCCAGGTAGAAGCACAGGAGACAGAAAAGATTTGTTACATTTATTTCTTTTTTTAGTCACTTTGTAAGTTGATTTTCAGTCATTTTCAGCTTAATCCTCACAATATTACAATGTGTTTCTCACTACCCCAATTTTACTTAGAAAAAGATTAGCTTGCCCCAGGTCACAGTATGTGATAGAATCAGCCTTCTCAAAAGGCCTGCTGATGATTTGTTGCCAGAGTTCTCTCAGGGTCTCTTGCACGATCAGACAAACCATATAACCTATTTTTATGTGAATTTATTATGGTTTATGCCCTTGGGTAGGGAGGGGGTAAATGGGGGAACTTACATAGAAACGCACACCCTGCACCCAGTTCTGCACAGTTAGGCCCACTGTTCCAGATCACTTCCACACCCACCTACAGTCTCCGTTAACTTTTGCCCACGCATCTTGGGCCCACAGTCTCACCCCAGGTGGGTAAATGCTGCCTCTCGCATCCATGCCAGTAAGACGCCAGAGCCATCTTTTTCTCCACACCCACTGCGCGTTTGTGGCGGCTCGCAGCTCCCATTACAAGATGGCTCCCAGAAGCCCCTCTACAGTTAATTTTCCACAGTAGGCCCGCGGCTTGGAGGAAACAGGCAGTTTGGGACACATGATTACAAAACATTCTGAGCTAGGGATTCTCCACTCTACCTGTATGAGGGATGTGTAAATCTAATGTGTCACAAGGGAGGTGCCAATGTTGATGGACAAATGATATAAGAATCACTTCAGGCACTTATCTGAAGACCACAAACTCTGTATGACCTCTGCAACCAGTGCAATCACAATCAAAAGTCCAACAAACTGATTTTGTAGTTATCAATTAATTGATCCTAAAGAGCATGAAAATACCTGGGATAGATAACTAACATGATATTGAGGAACAAGAGTTGGAAGGTTTGACTGTACTCAGCTTCAGAACATTATAAAACCACAGTATTCAAAACAATAGAGTAAGGGCAAAAGGACAGGCAAGCAGATAACGAGACAAAGTAGGGCTCACATGAATGCTTGCATAAATACAGTAAATTGATTTTCAACAAAGGAACAAAGACGGCATTTTCAACAAATGATGCTGGAACATCCTACATGCATAAAAAGAATTTATTTTAAAATTGTCAAGACACAGAATCAACACAAGTTGACAAAAATGGATAATGAAATAGTGTATAATAAATAGAATACTATTTAACTTTTTAAATATTTTATTTATTATTTTAATTTTATGCATATGCACGTATTGCCTGCATGTAGATAAGTGCACCCATGTTGTGCAATGCCCACGCAGGACAGAAGAGGCTGTCGGATCCCCTGGAACTGGAGTTAAGGACAGTTGTTAGCAGCCATGTGGGTGCTGGGATTCGAACCTGGGTCTTCTTCAAGAACAGCCAGTGTTCTTAACACTGAGTCATCTCTCCAGCCCCAACTTTTTAAAATAAGGAAATCTTATCACTTATGACAACGTGAATTAACTTGGAAGATATATAAAGTCAAACAAGCCAAGGACAAAGACAAATGTCATATGATCTTGTAGGTGGAATTTGCAAACAACTCATAGAAGTAAAAAGTAGCTTGGTAGGTACTAGGGCCTGTGGTTAGGAAGTAAGGTAGACAGAGGTTACTCAAAGATTGCATTTCCATTAGACAGGAGAAATAAGTTCAAAAAACCCACTAGACAACAACTGATGACTATATTAATAAGGGTATAAAATATATTTACCTTTGTAAAAAGAATAGATTTTAAATGCTTTCACCACCAAAAAACCTTATATGTATGTCATAAATCTTACAGTGTTTTACAGTATATCTTATAATTAGCTTGATTTAACCATCTTCAATTTACACATATATATCAAAATGTCAAGTTGTATATCATAAACATATACAACTCGTAATTGCCAGTTTAAATAAGTAAAGTGGATCCAGGTGCAGTGCTCACCCCTGTCACAACAATTAACTTAAAGTGGATCAGAGGAATAAATGTAGAACACGAGATGAGATTCCCAGAAGGCAACACAGGAGAAATGTATACAAGACCATTGATTTGACAATGACTTTCTAGTATAATATCAAAGGCATGATTCATGAAAGAATTGACAAGCTTGACTCTATTAAATCTAAATTTTTCTTCTCTCAAAAGACTATAAAAAATAAAAGTAAAAAGACAAACTAAAGACTGTCAGAAAATACTGCAAAAGCCTGAGAATTCTAAAAGTATTGACATGCAGATTTTCAGTAAAATGTACCCAACACAAGAGACGTATTTTCTCCACGCTGCGTAAAACAAAACAAAACAAGCATACACCCAAGAAAAACCTATGTGGATGAAAAGCCATCTGCTAAAAGACTTTTTAAAAGAACTCGTTATAGTATTATTTTATAAAAGATGGAAGATGATGAACAGTTGTTTGCTTAGTGAACATTTAAGTGACATAGTTTACCGGAGTGTCTCACCACAGAGCAGTTTCAGTATGCTGCAAAGCTAGAAGCCAAAGTGCACCCTAAAGAGAAAACAAACTACAGAAGGTTGAGCTGAGACAGTGGAGTAGCAAGGAAAGCAGTCTGGATTTTCTTTCCCCTCTTTTCCACATAAAGATATCATTTGCTTAAATAAACAGTGCATTCTTTGCATTTAAATAAACTTAATTTCTAAACAGCAGAGGGGAAAAGGGAAATTAAACTAAACCAAACATAAAACAAAACCAGAGATCACTGAGAAAGGGACTTCAAACCCAATTCTTATTTTAATTAAGACAATACCCAACAATAGAAATCTGGAAAGAATGTTGATCTTTGTCTTTCAATTTCACTAATCAATTTATGAGAATGGCACCAAATGAGCTGTAGAAATGGAAAAATAACCAGGAGTCCCCATGGGGTGATGTGCCCGGCAGAGTTGCTTAGGAGTTGTGTTTTCTTACAGAAAGCCTAAAAACAATGTGTGCTTCCTGTTTAAGTCATAACTAGAACCCAGGAGGTTACGAAAACAAACATTCCTCCAAGTCTAAACAAACTCCTTAGAAGTATCTCCTGCCACAAGAAATGCACCTCTGTGCCTCTGGCAGAGGGCTTGGGAAGATTAACGGAAGAGCTCTGAGTGGCAGCGCCTCTCTTGCGGGAGTTTGAACCTCGTGACTGTCTGAAGGATGTCCTTCATGCTATCTAGTCTTGCTGAGGTATAAGCCGCTTCTCAAGCTCTGGCCAAAGACAAAGCCTATCCAACATGTTCTAGATACTGTATTAACTTTGATAAAGGTAAACTCTCCTTTAACCCACAATGCCCGCACTAATCGGAACGAGCTACCACCATAGTATATCTCTTTTTCCTTTAGGGAATGTAACTTTCGGAAGCTAGACAGTAGTGGGAAAAAACAAGTGACCACCTGATGCGAGGAAGGGATTCCAGCCAGAGGCCAGGATTTTCCTGATTGCCCCAACCACCACAGCAATGAAATACTGAAGGGAAAGCAAGCATTCAAGCAGGGAAAGTGGCGATCTGATTTCTCCACTGTGGATTTGTGGCTTCAGAACTGGCTAGACTTCTAGGTAAGATGGTAGGCTAGAAACGACCTTCCTTGTGACTTAGTGAAGAGTCAGGATAAGAAAGGGGGGGGGGCTTTTAAAATCCCCAGAGTTGTCATAGGATACTTAAAATGTGAGGGAAAGGGTGACACACAGGAGAGAACAAATCAGGCAGAGCTCAAATCCAACTGCATGGCTTCAAGGTTCGGGGAGGGGAAGCAGAAGCTGTATGCAAAATGCAAGTCAGTCAGGAGCCCTGATGAAAAGAGAGAAACCAGCCAGACCTTCCCCCAGGACTAGCCCACAGCTCTCCTAAGCCATAAATCCAGTCCCACATTTTGATGATACAGTGATTCCTCCAGCAGATGGGTTAGCAGTGTAGAAGAACCCCATTTTGTCATTGATGTGATTTGAAGGGCAGTGGTCTGCCACTACCCTGAGAACCAACCTAGTATTTAAAACTGAGTACCCTGTGTGCCTAAGAACTGGGAGAACAGAACAGTTCTGGGAAGCGGTTGTAAAAAAGGAGGACCAGGTGCTGACAAGTCGAAAAATACTGGTGACAGGGGGTTTAGCCCTGGCCATGAAATGCATAAGGAAAAGTAGGTCTGTAGTGGAAGTGTCAGTAGGAAAACAAAGGGTCATCGCAATTGGGGTGCCCTGCCAGTGGGCCTATCTACAGGATTTCAGAAGTGCGTCGGTGGTTTTATTTGTGTAACAGCAGATATAGTGAGAAACCAAAGTCCTTCACTGGTACCTGGACAGAGATGTTAGAAAGAGTGAAAACAAGATGAGTCAGGGAGAAATAAACGCTGAGCAAATTAGGGTGCTGAGGGCTTTAGGGTTCCCACTCTGGTAGTCTTGGAGGGGTCCAAAGTCAACCATGAGAGCAGGTTTTCCTCTGCAACGGCCTCAAGGCTGCTAAACTTGGCAATAGCAGAAGGGAGGACACCTCATCTAAGAATAACTCTGGAGTTTGAGAACTGGCTTAAAGCATGGTGACCACTCTGAGAAGAGGAGAACTTTCCAGAAACAGAAAACTAGGATCTAAAGAATGTCAGAGTTTTGTTTCTGGAAATACAGACTTCATTACCTTCTCACTCTGCAGGCACCTTAGTTTGGGGTTATGTAACACCTGTAGGGAGAGGATTTTTAAAATTAACATTTTCATATATTTTTAAGTAATACACAAATAATGAAGGACTATTGGGTTATGAGAACCAACTTCCTCTTGGAAAATAACTAGAAAAGCAGTTCAGAATATATTTGGAAGTTTTAGACAGCTAAGGAAATAATTAAGAGCTTTCATGTCAGGATCTTATTCAGATCCTGGATTTGGATCCTGGATTATATCTGGAAGGGTGAAAACCAGGGAAGGTAAACCCAGAATTAGAAGCAGGTTATTCCTGGGGTCATTTGCTGAAAATGGAGGGAATGGCCTGAGGGTAATTAGCATTTTCAGATACTTCACAGAATTAGTAGAACAGAGATTAGAATTTAGAACTCAACAAAATGAGGTGACCCTGGGCAACTCTAAAAGCTTTGCTCTGGAGCACAAAGTATTGGTCTTAGTAAGTAAAAGTGAATTGACAAGATAAGGTTGTGCAGCAGATGCAGCTCGGCTAATAATCATGATTGAATTCAGGGAATCTTATTTCCCTAAGGATATCAGACTTTCTAGATTCATAGTAGCCTCACATATCTGGCAGACACAAACATAAACTCTCTAAGGGAAAGGATAACCTCATACTAGGCTTCAAATAATTTACAATTCCCATTGAAAGCATATTGTCCAGCCTATTAAAAGTCAGAAAATACATGAGATGAGAAAAATCATAAAAGAAAGGCACTATGAAAAGATGATGATGGAGAGTCTATATGTTGGAGTTTTGAAGACAGACTCTAAGATAATTCTCCTCACCATGCATGAGAAGATAAAGGTAGAGTGATTACTCCCTCGCAGCATGTCTTTACAAGTCAGATTGGGTATTTAAAGTGCTATATTCAGGAAGTCTTGATTCCCAACAAAACAAGAAGCCTGGCCATCTATCTTAGAAAACACAGTGTTGGAAAATATCAACAAAAAGCCAAAAGCTATGAGGACATGTAAATTCACACATGAAAAATGTAATAACAAATTAAGAACTCAATAGTTGGGTTTCATTGCACAATAGGCACACTACAAAGAAAAGCAGAGATGTCAAAAGAAAAACAACAGCAGAATACGTGAAGGGGGGTAGTAAGGTGTAGGGTGGAGATGGGGAGGGGTCTAAATATGATCAAAATACATTGCATGAAATTCACGAATAATCAATAGACTATAACAAAAATGATTTCTTTTTTGGAAATAGTTTGTATTTCTTCCAAATTTGAGAATATTTTTTCTAAAGGCACTTAATTTATAATTTCTTATTTCCCATGACCACCAAGTTTATAAAATATAACCACTGCTTTCAGAAAGGTGGTAACTTATCCTCAAAGTGGTGCCTTACTGAGAACCCAACATCTCATTGCAACTCTTTTCCTCCTGTTTTATTATCTCCATGTCTAACTATGTTGCTCAGACCTACTGTTTCCGCATTCAGAGTTGAACTTATTCTGAGAGAAAGGTTTTTGATTTAATTTTTTATTAAAATATTTTATTTATTGCTTTTATTTTATGTGTATGAGTGTATTGCCTGCATGCATGTGAGTGCATCCATGTCGTGCAGTGCCGCAGAGGTCAGAAGAGGGCTTCGGATTCCCCTGGAACCGGAGTTAAGGATAGTTCATAGCTGCCATGTGGGTGCTGAGAATTGAACCCAGGTCCTCTGCAAGAGCAGTCAGTGCTCTTAACCACTGAGCCATCTCTCCAGCCCCTTGATTTAATCTGTACTCATCCTGTAATTAGTGTCATAGTATATTTTCTATTTATCTATTTATTTATTTATTATTTTTCCTTCTGCATTGCTTCTACTGGTTTTGAAATGTTTGCTTTCCTACTCACATGAGATTTTAGGTTTGTAGATGTATTTTTTTCTTTCATGTGATGTAGGCCTAGTTAGTGATGGTTCAATTTGTTCTCCTCATTATTTTTCACTCCATTCCCAAACAGTAATATTCCAAAACACGTAGAAAATAGCATACAACATCCAGACCAGTGAACACTATAAGAAAACAGAAAAAAAATCAACTATTTCAAATATTAAACATTTTCATCATGAGACAACTATAAATATGGCACCTCAAACTAAAACACATATCACTAAAAAAATTGTATAAATTGCTTAAGTTCTAGCTGGGAATTTTTTAAGCAGTTAATTTTTTTAATGTTTTATTTATTATTTTTTTATGTGTATGACTGAATTGCCTGCAATGCCCATGGAGGTCAGAAGGGATGTCAGATCCCCTGAAACTGGAGTTATGGATGGTTGTTAGCCACCATGTGCCAGTGCTCTTAACTGCTACATTATCTCTCTAGTCTCCTAGTTGGGAATTTTTAAAAAAAGAAATCAGTAAAGACACAATAATAGAACCATGTGAAATAGGAGTTCACAGAATAAAGAAAGAAATTTTAAATCCTCTGAAATTTTAGAAAATGTTAAAAAAGGAAGAGATTCAATTGAAAATACAATGAGGGAAATTTAGGAGAAAAATGAAAACAACCACACAAAAAGTGATAAAAATTATGTTAGATGTAAATAGAATCACAGTAAAAGATTTAGATTTAAAAGGTTGGCAAAGAAGGTCCAACATATACATAATTTGAGCCCCTCAGGGGGAAAAAATAAAAACAGTGAAACAAATATTTGAAGGTATAGAAAATTTTCTGTAAAAAAAGAATACGATATTGAAAGAAACATCCATGTTGTCAGAAAAATTAGTCTGGAATAGATATCTCCAAAATATACCAGAATAAAATTATCAAGCATAAAAGAAAAAGTGGGCACTGGAGAGATGGTTCCAGCAGTTACGAGCACTGACTACTCTCGCAGAGGACATGGGTTCCGTTTCCAGCACCCACATGGTGGATAACAACTGTCTATAACTCCACTTCCAGGGAATCCAATTCCTTTTTCTGGCTTTCATGGGCATTGTGTGCAGAGGTACACTTATACACATGCAGACAAAACACTCATACACATAAAAATAAATAAATAAACAAATAAGAATTTTTTAATAAGAAAAAGTGGTTCTGCACTTGTAGACAAAAGATCAAGTGTTGCACACAGCAAAGCTGGAGAGGCTGAGCCATCTAAGCCCTTTAGAAGTGAAGTCCCAGAAGTCAGACATGGACCTACTGGGTTTGGTGTTTTCCCTGCTGGTTTTCAGTCTTTTTGGCTCAGTAATTCCTCAATATGCCTCCACTCCTTCCTTTTGGATTGGGAGTGTATATTCCATTCCGCTGTATGTTGGAAGTATGTAATTCGTTTTGTTTTGTTTTGTTTTTAAACAGGGACTTATAGTTAAGAGAGTGTGTTGAGTCTCATAAGAGACTTTGGAATCTGGACTTTTAAATAATATGGAGACTGGTAAAGACTGTGGGGATTTCTGAAAGAGTATTAAATGCATTTTGCATTTTATATGGTCGTGAGCCTATGGGGGCCAGGGAGTAGAATGTGATGATTTGAATGAGAGTGTCCCCCATAGGCTCCAAGTATTTGAACATTTTGTCCCCAATTGGTGATGCTGTTTTGGAAGATCTTAGACAGTGTGACCATGATGGAGGAAGCACATCACTGGGGGTGGGCTTAGAGAGTTCTTAAGCCTTGCGGGATTTCTAGTCACTCTCTGCTTCCTGTGCCTGCTTGAAGAAGTGATCACTTCCAGTTCTGCTTCTGTTAAGGCCACCTCACTATGCCTCCCCTCCATGATGAGCTCTAATTCCTCTGGAACCTAGAACCAAAAGTGCAAATAAACTCTTCTTTCTATAAGTTCCTTTGGTCACAGTGTTTTATCCCAGTAACAGAAAAGTAATACACCAAGTGACTTTAAATGAAGGCTATAGAGTTCTTCGTTCAATGGCATTGCCACAGAAATAGGTCAAGATAGCAAGCAGCAGCTCAATATTCTCAGAGGAATCGAAGTGTGAATAAGAATTTTATACCTAGCCCAGCTCTATTTAAAATGCTAAATCCATCACTTTTGAGTCCAGCCTCAGCAGAGAAAAGAAAAATGAGGAGGAACCCAATAGAGGGATGCTTTTGGAAGCCCTTGTCAAGAAACTCCAATGGACTTTCATATGAACATCTGAAAACTGCCCTGTTCTGACTTTTTTCTAGTTCCCTGTCTAGAACTTGTAATGATAATTACTCTTGCCTTTACTTCTCTTTCACATCTCCTATTCATCAGTCAAGGACTTTCTTTTCCCCCTATAGATAAGAGTTAAGCAATTTGGGAGTCTTTTAGATAGACCCACAGAAGGGGTACCCCAGTTGCCTCACCCTGTGTCCGGTTCAGCATGGAAGAAGCCAGAGCTGTCTGCATCCCGATTCCTTATCCGCAAGCTGGGTAACCTCTTCAGAGGATGGCGTGATAAAAATAGGAGGCAGGAATTGGCTAGGCAGTTAGGGTAAAAAGACCCCAGAGAAAAGTAGCCAGCTTCTTGGCTAATATTACAACATCTTGGGCCTCTTAGCAACATACCTCATTCTAAAGGCCCAAAATTTCTAAAGTATTTGGGAGCTTTTATCTAATCCTTAAAAAGATTTTAGGGTTACCTTTGGGGGGGCATGTTAGAGTAGCCAAAATCCCCATAAAATAAATAAATAAATCAAAGAAGAAAGAGTACATGACATTATCAGAAAAAAGTGATGGGGAGATATGGGATGAGTTGAATGGGAGGG
>NW_008341028.1:2921839-2930760 GCF_000622305.1 Nannospalax galili | reverse complement strand
GCAAAGTGCACAGAGGGAGTGGGAGGATAGTGCACCAGTTAAAAGCACTAGCCACGAAAGCCTGGGGACCCAAATCAATCTTTGGAACTTCCATAAAAAGGAAAAAGCCAGATGTGACACTTCTGTGTCCAGCAATAACTCTCCCCAGACAAGCAAGAGATCCCTGGACTCTCTGCCACCTGTACACATTTTTATCAGCCTATGATTATCCCACCAGTAGAGGTGGAGTTCACTGGACTCTCTGCCTCCGGCCCGCCCTTCTACTACTCCATGACCAACCTGCCTGGACAGGGTAGAGGTCTGCCCACACAAAATTCCACTGCTCCCTGCCCATCTTGGGTGGACACTTTAGAGGTCCTCGAACCTGCTACCTCCACACATACTTCTGCCACCCACACCAGCTGCACTCAGGTTAGAGGCCCTCAGTCCTCCTGCTTCGTGTGCACATATTTCTACTGCTCTGCCAGCTTACGCAGGTGAGGCAGATTAGAGTACTCCAGCCCTCCCATGCCTGGTACATACTTCCACCACTCAGTATGGACCCTAATGGTGAATCTAGAGAGTGCAATTCCCTTTCCTATCTCTGATGCACACCCTTGCCACTGCATAGTCACACTGACTGGAGAAAAGAGAGAAAATGAAACCCATCCACATCTGGTACACATGCAGAACACTCCATGTACATATTTCCTCTTAAAGTTTCAGGTTATAGGATATCTCACTCCATGTACATTCCCACAATACTACAAACCCTAGGTTCTGAGATCAGAGGACACAAAACTGCTAACCATGGTGTATCCCCATTATACTACATCAATTCTGGTTTATGAAATCAGAGGCCAAGACACCCCCGACTCTCCACCAATGAGCTAAGAGTACCTTCAGCTACCCTATCCACAAAGCAATAGGCAGTGTCTTCCTGAATAAACTTTGAGCAACACTGAGCCAACACCCACAAAGCAGAGGTAATACTAAGCACTGAAACTATTGCTTACTCAACTCAGGCACGCCAGAAAGACTCAAGTGACAAACTACCTACAGATGGGCAAGTCTCCATGTAAAAACATTAGGAACATGAAAATCCAAGACAACATGTCTTCTCCAAAAGTTAACAATTCCAAACTAATAGCCACCAATAATTTTAGACAAAATTCCATATAAAGAACTCAAAAGGATAATTATAAATATGTTCAAAGATCTCAAAGAGGACACAAATAAATTTGTGAACAAGTGGAAAGAGGATAAAAATAATCTCCTGGGGGCCTGGAGAGATGGTTGAGCAATTAAGAGCACTGGCTGCTCTCACAGAGGACACAAGTTCCATTCCCAACACCCGTATGGCAGCTCACAACCATTCGTAACTCCAGTTCCAGGGGCTCTGACATTTTCTTCTGACCTCCATGGCCATTTCATCACACAGATACCCTTACATACATGCAGGCAATGCACTCATGCACATAAAATAAAAATAATGAATAAAATACTTTTAAAAATAATCTTCTGAATGAAATTCAAAAAAACCCACAAACAGCTTAATGAAATGAGGAAGTCAGTTCAAGATATGAAAATAGAATCTAAGAAAGAGAAATGCGGAAGCAAAACAAACCTGAAACTGTACTGAAAATGAAAAATTCAGTAAACACCCTCCAAGGAAAGCCTCACTGATAGAATGAATCATCTAGAGAGGACTAGCAGGGATAAAGATAAGGCAGAGGAATTGGATCACTCAGTTTAAGTCAATGACAAATTAAAAAAATAATATATGCATGGAACAGAGGAGATCTGAGGGACACTCTGAAAAGACTAAATTTATGAATTGTGAACATAGAAGAATTCCATGCCAAAGGCATAGAAAATATTTCCAACAAAATCATAAAAGATACGTCCCAAAACCTAGGGAAAGAAATCTCCATTAAGGTACAAGAGATACGTAGAACACCAAACAGATGATACTAGAAAAGAAACTAATCACACCATATTACAGTCAAATACAAAAAAATTTTAAAGTGTGTGAAAAAAATAAAAGTGAAAAAATAAAGTGTGTGGAAAAACCTTCAAGCAAAAAGGCCCAAGTTACAAATAAAGACAGGCTGATCAGAATAATTTCAATGGAAACTCTAAAAGCCAAAAAGGCATGAAAGGATGCATTTCAAGTTCTGAAAGACAACAATTACTAAGACTATTACACCCAGCAAATGGAAAAAGAAAGAAAAATTTTCCATGAAAAAGCAGAATAAAGCAATTTATGCCCACATGCCTATGCTTGAGAGGCTATTAGAAGGCAGGCTTTGAATGAAAGATACTGATAAACACATCCAAGAAGCTGCAGAGAAGTCATTAAAGATGCTAAAATATTTCTGAAGCAAATGAAAACCAAGAGAACACCAAACACCACAAAAATCAACAAAATGACAATTAGTACACGTCTTTCAGTAATAACTCGGAATATCAATGGACTCGGTTCTCCAATTAAAAGACACCAACAAGCAGAAAATAGGATCTATCATTGTGCTGCCTACAAGAAATACACTTCACCACCTAAGAGAGATACCAACTTAGGGTGAAGGGATGGGCAAAGTCACCCCAAACAAATGGAACCAGGAAACAAACAGGAGTCATGGTGCTTATTCTTCAAACCAACAATAATCAGAAGAAATAAAGGCACTTCACACTGATCAAAGGAACAATCCATCAAGAGAACATTATCATTTTAAACATATATGTACTGAACATAGATGTACCCAATTTCATAAAACAAATACAACTAAATGTAAAGCCACAAAAAAATGAATAAACTCAGGGAGACAATAAATCACATTATTGAATAATGACTGGTTCACTGACAAAACTAAGAATTTAAAAGATCTTAGAATCAAATGAAAATACAACCCATGAAAATCTGTGGAGCACAATGTGTACAGGCTGTGCTGTGGTTGCTTCCTCTACTCCCAATACACTTGGAAGATCCCCACAGTTAGAGCATTTGCCACCTCAGGAGTTAGGATCTGGGGAGTCTCAAGGGGTGGGAGAACCTGCCCAACCTACAAACTGCAAAGTGAAGCATGGCTAGCAGAAGCCCTAGAACAGAAGGAAGGGAAAATCCTAATGTGAAGACGGCTACTGTGGACATCAGATACATATCCAACGCAGGCTCAGTGGACATCAGATACATATCCAACGCAGGCTCAGTGGACATCAGATACATATCCAACGCAGGCTCAGTGGACATCAGATACATATCCAACGCAGGCTCAGTGCAGCATAAATCACAGAAAAGACAACTGTTCACAAGTTTAACTGGACACATCCTAACCCACCCCCACCATGAATATAACCAAAGTCTTCAAAAACCCAAAAAAGAAGCTGTTCCAAAACTCCATTTATTTATTTTGCACTCTTTGTTTTTCTTTTTGCTACAATTTAGTAATACTTTAACTTTATGGTATTAAAAATATTTTTTTGCTTTTATTTTTATTCTCATACATTCATCAAAATTTGTTTGCTGTTGAGCAATCTTTTTTCCCCCTTTTTCCCCCTTTTCCTGTTTGGTTCTTTTTTTGAAAGTATATTGTGTTATTTTTACTTCACCTCATTTTTTTTTTTTTTTTTGATCTTTTTAAGACAGGGTCTCTCTGTAGCCCCAGCTGGCCTGGAACTCACTATGTAGACCAGGCTGGCCTTGAACTGACAGAGATCTGCCTGCCTCTGCCTCCTGAGTGCTGGGACTACAGGCGTGGGCCACCACGCCCAGTTTTCACCTCATTTTTTAAACAATTAAAAAAAAAAACCAAAAAAAGAGCTTTCATATTTCCAGGGTTTTTATTTTTAATTACATGTATTTATTTATTCATTCATTTGTGTGTGTGTGTGTGTGTGTGTGTGTGTGTGTGTGTACGCAGGAGTCAATTCTGTCAGTCAAACACATGAGTCCAGGAATCAAATTTAGGTCATCAGGCTTAGCAGAAAGTGGCTTTGCCCACCAAGCCGTTTCACTGGCCCGTGCTACCTTCCATGCTTACATTTCTTCAGCTTTGCTTTCAGCTTTCTCATTACTAGGAAATGTGGGTGGGTTTTTTTAGTTTCTTTCTCCTGTCTCTTCTCCTCCCCTCCTTCTCTTTTCTTTTATCTAACCTTGCTTGCTTCTCCTCTCCTTTCCCCTTTCCCTCTTTCCTTCCTTTATCTCATGCATTAACTATTTAAATATTTACCCTAAATAAGTCTTAACTTTCCTAGCCCACACCATGTTAGTTTTGCCATTTTCTATTTTATGGAGATTGGTGATACATTAATGGACTGTAATTCCATATCTCAAATGATTTGATGTAAGGGATACAGTGAGTTGTTTTCCCCTTTCTGAGTTGTACTGAGGACTAAGCTCTTAAGAGTAGGCTGATAAAAGATCCCCAAGTAAAACTGGATGAGCTCTCCAAGTCAATGGACATGCAAATCACATCACAGAAATAGAGGAAACATAAAAACACAAAGCAACACAACTCTTCCCATAAGTTATAACTTCTCAAATACTGAAACCAAAGATACTGAAATAGGTAAAATGCCAGATGAAGATTTCAAAATTTTTCTGTTAAAAAGTATCAGTGATGTGAAAGAGGATACAATGAAGCAGCAAAGTTCATTCTAAGACATAGAGAGGAATGTTGGAAAAATGCATGAGAAGAATCAATAAAATGGGTCCAAAAGTCAGCAACTCAGGAGAAAAATCAATAAGAAAATTGAAATTGTGAAAGAATATAAATAAAAACATTGGAAATTCAAAAGTTGATGAATTGAATAAAAACACCATGGAAAACACTTTCTCAAACAGCACGAAGAACATCAGGAATGGAGAACGAATCTGACTAAACATTAATGAAGAAACACAGACAACTGTGAACACAATGTCTAAGAACTCAGGTATCAGCCAAAAGAATAGACCTAAGAATCCACAGTATAAAAGAAGCTGAGATAAAAACTAAAGACAAGTGTCACTCACTGGTGCAATAGTAACATGACAATTATAGGGGTAAGCAACCACTTTCTGACTGGATATGAGACCTGCTCAATAGGAGAGATTTCATGCCTAGTATTTACTATACACCTGGTCAAAAGGACCATGGCTGAGGAGATCATGGGCCCTAGAGGGAACCTACTGCTGTTCAAATTAAATGGTCATGTTGTCCAACTATCCTCTAAGTGTTTGTGTTTATACCCATAAATTTGTTTTCCTTTCAGCTTTGTTCAGAGAAGCTTCTTTTTGCAGTGAATAGTGGTTAAAGCAAAGACTCATATCTGGTCGAAGTGCTCGGCAGTAGGTAAGTCAACTATATTAACCTCCCCCATCCAAGGTTCAGGGAACAATATGGAAGAGCAGGAAGAAAGAATGTAAAAGCTGATGGGTGAGGAGAAGAGATGTGAAAAGCCAACATCTTGACCTGACAAGGTTGCCACACATATCAACTCACAGTATCCATGATTACCTTCACAAGACCTGCATGAAAGCAACCTGGTGAAAATTCCAGCACAGATGAGACAGGAGCCCCTGAGTGCCCACCTTTGGTGAAGATGCTACAGGCAGTTGATGGTTGCTGATTGAGGCAGTTATTCTCCATTGAAGATGTGGTCACTGGTAGGTTGACGACATCCCAGTGGATGGCCCCACATCCATGCCCATATGGGCATCACTAACTGGACTCAGGGAGCTATTAATAAAAAAAGAGGATATGAAGTTGGGAGGGTGACAAGGTTGGTGGAAAACCAAGAAAAGTTGCAGGGAAGTAATGGTAGATGGATGTGATCAAGATACATTGTATGAATGTATGAAATCTCCAGAAAATAAATAATTTTTCAAAAAGTATTTCACTTTCACTATCAATTACATTTTATGCACGTATCCAACACAAATATAAAGAAAAAAACTATGAAAGTTGAAACTAGAAAAAAAAATAGCTTCATATATTCTTTCATGATGCATGTGTCCCTTGGCCTGCATTCTGTGCTTCCTCATCACCTAACATTACCCTTTCTTAGTCTCTTTCTAAAAATCACACTATGCCACACTTACAGCTATTTACACATAAACATTTATACATTATAGGTTAGGATCCACATATGAGGGAGAATATTTGGGGTTTTTTCCCTTTCTGAGTTTGTGTAGCCATATTTAATATTATATTTTCCAAGTCCATTCTGTGGGTTTTGTCTTCAATTCCTTGGTTGCTTCTTTTGACAGCCCTTATGTGAACTCACCAGGACGAGCTGAGAGGGGGGAGGTGCCAATGTGGGCTTTGGGGCCACGTGGCGGAGTGTGCCTCCCTGATCTAACAAACTAGTCCAACAATAAAGATGACAGACAGGGTGGAGGGGACAGAGGAGGGGTCTACTCACTTACCCTCGAGCAGCCAAAGAAACAGACAAAACCAGGGGCCTACTTAGCGAATGAACCGAGGTTCTGAGTATCACCAACACCATGGGCAGGAGTCCCTGTTCAGGTGCCAGGTATTGTGGGTTCCCCTCAGGCCAGTTGTGAAGACCCTGACCTGGATTGGGTCCCCTGCTGATTGGGGGGGCAAGAGGCACGGAGTCAACACACCAACACCGGGAGTTGGGTAGAAGCAAGCACTAGGCGAGGTGCTGCAGGCTCATTTAATGCAGGAGGGGGCAGGACTTATATTTCCCTTTCCTCCGCCCCCAAGTCCCTTTAGTCAGCGTATCGTTTTCTGATTGGTCCACGCCACACAGTTTGCCAGCAGTCACTGGGCTCTCGAGCAGGGTATGGAGGCGTGGGCTCCTTTTGGCAGGCTATTTGTGGACCAAGAAGTGAATTCTTGCTGAATCCCAGGGCCCTGGGTCCACGCCATCTTTGGAGGCCTCCTGCTACACACATATATGCTAGATTTTCATTATCTATTCATCTGCTGATAAACATCTAGGTTGATTCCATTTCCTTGTCATATTAAACAGAGCAGCAATAAACATGAATGTGCAAATATTTCTATGGTAGGATATGGAGATCTCTGGATACTTACCAGGAGTGGAATAGTGGGGTCATTTAGTAGCTCTATTCTTAATTTTTTGAGGAACCTCTAAAATGATTTCCATAATAACTGTATTAATTTTCATTCCCACCAGCAGTGAAGAAGAGTTCCTCTTTCCCCACATCCTCTCCAATATTTGTTCTCAAATTTCTTGGTGATAGTCATTCTGGAGAGAGTAAGGTGGTGTCTTTAAGTAGTTTTAATTTGTATTTCCCAGGAGAATTGACATTGGGCACTTTAAAAATAGCTATTTGATCCAGGCATGGTGGAGCACACCTTTAATCCCAGCACTAGGGAGGCAGAGGCAGGCAGGTCTCTGTGAGTTCAAGGCCAGTCTGGTCTACATAGTGAGTTCCAGGACAGCTGGGGCTACAGGGAGACCCTGTCCCAAAAAGACAAAAAAAAAAAAAAAAAAGCTATTTCTGTTTCTTCTTGTGAAAACTGTTCAGTTCATTCATTCATTTGTTAATTGCAATTTTATTTCCTTGTTATTTAATTTTTTCAGTTCTTTCTAAATTCTAGATATTAGCTCCCTAACTGAAGCATAACTGGTAAAGCTTTTCTCCAACTCTGTGATCTGTTTGTGGGCTCTGCTTATAGTTTCCTTTGCTGTGCAGAAACTTTTAAATTTCATGTAGTCCCATCATTTTAAATTAATTTTTGTACAAGGTGAAAGACATGAATCTAATTTGATTCGTCTGCATGTGGCTATCTAGTTTTGCCAACACCATTTGTAACATAGGCTATCTTTTTTTCTCCTGATTTTGACTCCTTTGTCAAAAATTAGCAATAGCATTGTAGGTTTATTTTCATATCTCCATTATGTCCCACTGGTTTACCTCTCTGTTTTGATACCAGTACCAGGCTGTCTTTGTCACTATAACCCAGTAGTATAATTTGAGGTCCAGTAAGACGATGCCTCTAACCTCTAGCTGTGTTCTTACTCCTTAGGATTGCTTTTCCTATTCATGGTCTTTTGTGGTTCCATATAAATTCTTAGATTGTTTTCCCTAGAGCTGTGAAATATGACATCAGAATTTTGTAGGTATGTATTAAATAATGACAACTCAATTGATAAACACAGACAACCAAGCCAGCTATGCAGAAGAGACATAAAGTCATATACTATACATAGAAGTCAAAGACAATCAAATCATCAGTGTAAGAGAAAGAATAAATTTCTTGAGAGGCATAGATAAAGAAAAAGAGATCTAGGAAGGAATCCATTGTGTCAAACATAGCAAACCAGTAAATCCCTGATATTTATAGGGAAGAGATAAAAGAACAAATAATAATCTAATCAAACATAAAAACAACAACTAAAATTAGTAAGTTAGTAAACACCTCTCAATAACAAACTAAAATGTAAATGGCTTCAATTAATCAATAAATAAATACAAACTATGGGGCTAGAGAGATGTCTCAGTGATTAAGAGCACTGGCTGCTCTTGCAGAGAACCCAGGTTTGGTTCCTAGCTCCCATATGGTGGCTAACAATCACCTATAACTACAGTTCCAGGAGATCCAACACCCTCTTCTGGCCTCCACAGGCATTGTACCACATGAGTACACTTACATATGTGCAGGCAAAACACTCAAACACATAAAATAATTCTTAAATTGAAAACTAGCTGGCTAGGTTTAAAAAGTAGCTCCAACTACCTGTTGTTTCTGAGAAACATAGTTCACTGCTAAAGACTCCCCAAAGCTGAGGATAAAGGGACAGAATAGAATTCATCAAGCGAAGAGATGCCTAAAACCAGCTGGCATAGCTATTCTGATATTCATACAGAAAACCACAAATCAAAACTATGCAGAAGAGAGAGAATATATAATAATTTTAAATATTTATACATTGAATGTTGGGACATATAAATTCATAAATTAAAC
>NW_008341028.1:2916872-2921823 GCF_000622305.1 Nannospalax galili | reverse complement strand
AAGAGTAAAGATAAATCAGCTCCTAGTATAATAGTCAATAATTTCAATATTCCACTGTCTTTTTTTAGAAAATTCATCCAGACAGAAAAATCAACAAAGAAACTTCAACATTAAATTATACTCACACCAGATCAAATGGACTTAACAAATATATACAGCATATTCCAACAGATATGTATTATAAATTCTTCTCAGCAGACCATGCAATCGTCTCCAAAATAAGACACATTCTAGACCACAAAGCAAACCATAACAAGTAAAAAATAACTGAAATAATTTCTTCTATTTTTTTTCAGATTATAGTGGAATAAAACTAGAATCAGTAGCAAGAGAAACTACATAAAAACCTGGAGACTGATTACAAACTCATGCAACCCCTATGGAAAGCAGTGTGGAGAACTCTGAAAAAACTGAAAATGAACCTACCATATGACCTGGTTAGACCATTCCTTGGCATATACCCAAAGGACTCATCCTATTGCAGAGGTACTTGTACAATCATGTTTTTTGCTGCTCTTTTCACAATAGCTAAGAGATGGAAGCAACCTAAGTGTCCCTCAACTGATGAGTGGTTAACAAAACTGTGGTACATTTACACAATGAAGTTCTACTCAGCAGTAAAAAAAAAAAAAAAAAGAAGATGAAATAATGAAATTTTCAGAAACTGTTAAATGAAGTAACACAGACTCAGAAAAACAAAAGCTGTATGTTCTCCCTCATTTGTGGATCCTAGCCCCAAATCCTTATAAGTGAGTATATATCCTGATGCAACTTCAGGAATCAAGAAAATGGAAGGGAACCAGGGAGTTAAAGGGAAAGAAGAAACCCTAGAGAGAAGAATAATAGGAGACAGGTGTTACTAAGGGAGAAATATGTAAAAAGGGAGTAGTTAAAGGGGAGGGGGAAGGAGGGCTATACAAAGAACTATGGGGATAAAGGGGAAGGAGCTCAAGAAAGGTGGGAATCATATACAGAAACTATCAAAGGAGGAATGAGGAAAATTGGAACACTTTAAATGGGGAGGACGGGGAGGGAGGGTAAGACAGGGAGAGAAAGGATAGAGCCTAGCTAGTATAAAAAATGAGAGAGAATTGTATTAGCCCAAAAACTTACTGAAAAATTACACATATAATATTCCTACATGAGTCCATGAGTGGCTATTGCCACAGTCTTTGATTGTCTCCCAGAACTTGAAGACCCTATTGCTGAAGATAGGGCATACTTTGGATACAGGATTTGGACAACGGAGCTGGGACTGACCTGGAAGCCACCTCCCCTGAAAGCTAGCTCTCATAGCTTTGGAGAGCACTATGAAAGTGTTAAGGGAGAGCATCAATTGACAGTCCAACCCCAGCTTCAAGGCCTAAAAACCATATCGATGACCAGCACAACAAATGACATTGGTACAATAGTGGCACTCCTATCTTAGGGGTAATCAGCAGCTCCTTAATTGGCCTTAAAGCCCACTCAGTGAGAAGAAATTCATGTGTGGTACTGTAAACATAGCCAAATGCACATAGCTGGAGAGGTCATAGACCTTAGAAAAAACTCCAAGACTGTCACATTTCTAGACACATGTAATTTCTTACTATGTGCAAAATATGGATCCTTAAATTTATAGACAATTATCCTAGTCACTACCCATCAAAGAAGCTTCTTTTTCAAGAGCCAGAGATAATTATAGAGTTCCACAACTGGTCTCACACAGAGATTGTCTGTGAACTGCTCAAGTCTAATTGGCATATCTAGGATGCAACCTCTACACCTAAGGCTCACAGAACATAGAACAAAGGATGAAGAGAACACTAATGCATCTTTCAGTTCTCATCAATGAAGTTCCCTCATGCAACAGAGGGCCAGGAACTCGAAAGGTCACAAATGGCCAAAACCCAGAGAATAAGAGTCTGCAGAGTGTGGATCCTTAGATAAGACTCCTATATTAAAAATCCACCCACCCAGGGCTCAGGGACCATTGTGGAAGAGGGTGTGGAAAAATTGTAAGGGCCAGGAAGGAGGTGCATGACCATACAGAAATAGTGCTACAGGCACTTTGGACCCTTCTCCTACAAACCTACAGCAATGGCATCAGCATGCACAAGACCCATGCAAATTTAAGAAGATAAAAACCCAGCACAGAACTGTGGAAATGAGCAGCATGTCCCAATTTTAGTCTAAGAATTATTGGCAGCTGGTTACTGCTGGGTGAGGAAGAGCTGATCTTCTTAAAGGGAGGGAGGGATTCAAGATAGGCTAAATCCCAGTGGATGAACTTGCACTGAAGGACAATTTGGGACACTAACTTTACATAATAGGCCTTAACACAAATGACAATGTATGAACTTCAGTGAGGGGAATATTGAGTGGTGCGAAAGGGAAAGGGGATATAAACATGATTTCTTGTATGAAATACGCAAAACTTTAATAAATTTTTTTTAAAACCTGGAGACTGTCCATATAGTCTTAAATGACCAGTAGATCATTGGAGAAATCAAGGAGGACTTTTTCAATTCTATCATCAAAAGAAAATTAAAGCACAACTTACCAAAACCTTTGGCATAAAGCTAAGGTAGGTCTAAGAGAAATTTTTATACGTCTGAGTGCTTACAAACATCAGAGAGAGAGAGAGAGAGATCTCAAAAGACAATCTAATGATACATCTCAAGATCTTAGAAAAACAAGAGCAATCTAAATCCCTAAAAAGTCTATAAAATATAGACTGAAACAATAGTACATAGAATCAAAGTTGATTCAATAAACAATATTGATAAGTTCCTATACAAGTAACCAAACAACAGAGAAGATTCAAATGAACAAAATTAGAAATGGTAAACAGTATGCCACAATGGATCAAATGAAATCCAGAAAATGATTAGGAATATATTGAAAACTTATATTCTAAAAAAAAAACTATAAAATACAGGAAAAATGGATAAATTTCTAGGCACATATGACCTACCAAAATTAAATCAAGAGAGCATAAATGACATAAACAATTTCACAATAAACAATGATATTGTAGCAGAAACAAAACACATCCCAAAAGGAAAATCCAAGAATCAAATGGATTCATCCTGAATTTTACCCAGCCTTTAAAGAAAAACTTTTTTTAGTATATTTTATTTATTATTTTTATTTTAGTAATGAGTGTATTGCCTGCATGTGTGTAACTGCACCCATGTCATCCAGTGCCTACAGAGGTCAGAAGAAGGTGTTGGATTCCTTGGAACTGGATGATTGTTAGCCATCATCTGGGTGCTAGGCATCAAACCTGGGTCCTCTGCTGCTCTTAACCCCTGAACCATCTCTCCAGCCCCAAGAACTTTTAAAAGAACACAAATGCTCCTCACACTGTTCCATAAAGTAGGGAAGAAAAGAAGAAGAAACATTACCAAATTCATCCTATGAAGTCAGGATTACATTGATACCAAAACCCTACACAATTAAAAAGTTTTTACTTGTTTCTGCAGAATCTTCCACTTAGTATTTTTGGACTGTGGTTGATCTTGGACAACCGAAACACTATAACATGAAATTGTGAATGAGGGCACTACTGTACCTGACTTGTATATATATGAACACACACAGAGAGAAGAGAGAGATGGAAAGATGGAGAAGACAAAGGAAGGAAGGAAAGAAAGGAGGAAGGAAGGAAGGAAGGAAGGAAGGAAGGAAGGAAGGAAGGAAGGAAGGAAGGAAGAAAGATACCAATAGACCAGTTTCTCTGATGAGCATAGGTACAAAAATTCTCAATAAAATTATTGCAAACCAAATTAAGAACACATTGTGAAGATGTGAAGACTATACACCATAATCATGTTGGTTTTATTCTAGGATGCAAGGATGGGTCAACACATCAAAATCAGTAATGAAATACAGTGTATAAATATACTAAAGGACAGAATGAGTATACCACATAATCATACCTGGAACATACCTCAACAAAACAATGGCTATGTATAGTAAAACTAAAACCAACATTACACTAAATGGTGAAAAACTAAAAGCATTTCCTCTAGAATCTGGAATGAGACAAGGGTGCCCATTCTCTCTGTTCTCATTCAATATGGTGCCCAAAGTTGTAACTAGAGCAATAAGACAAGATAAAGAAATAAAAGTGATGCAGATGAGAAAGAAAGAAGTCAAATTGCCCCTGTTTGCATACTACATAATCCTATAGGTAAAAATTCTAAAAACTCCACCAGAAAACACTTAGATCTAATAAATCTTCACCAAAATACCAGGATTACAGAATCAGCATACAAAATCAGTTGTACCAACAACAAATATTTCATTGATCCTGTGAGGCTAGTATAACAATATCAAAACCCAACACAGAAAGAAAATTATAGACAATTTCATTTATAAATATTGATATAAAAATTCTGAACAAAATGTTATAATATGGAATTCAGCAATACATACAAAGCATAACAACTTAACAACACACTTCATTTTAACCTAGAAATGCACAATTAATACATTAATGAATTTTCCCTTTAAAAAAAAAATCTGAGGTAAATCAACTAAAGAGATGAAAGGTATATTTTGGCTCAAGTTCTCAGAGAGTTCAGTCCATGATGACCTGCCACTTGTTGCGTTGGGCCTATGGTGGCAGGATGTGTCAAAAGAGGCCTGTTCTCCCATGATACTCAGAAAGCAAACACAGAAAGAGGCAGGGCCCATGGTTCCAACACTTCCCTCAAGGGCTGCCCCTGCTCACCTCCTTAAGGTTTCATTGTCTCCTAATATAGTGCCACAGACTGATGACCTATATCACATAAATCTTTGGGGAACCTCTATCAAAACAATGATAATATTGATGAATAACTTCATGTAATTCACCATTCAAAAAGAAAAAGTAGAAATCTATGCCCATTTCAGCAGATGAAAACTCATTTAGTAGAAACAGCATTTATCTTGATTTTTAAGCACACTTGTAATCAAGGAGACT
>NW_008341028.1:2893150-2916555 GCF_000622305.1 Nannospalax galili | reverse complement strand
TGAATAAATATACCATAATTTCTTTTTCATTACTGGCAGAGATTTAGATTGCTTTCAGTCATTTACCAATCCAAATTGTTCTGCAATGAACCTATAAATTTAAATTGCAGCAATATATAAAAATATATATATAGCTAAGTTTCTGAGAGAGATGGTCAGATGATCAGGCTAACTGACAGCTTTTGATCGCAAAGAAGTCAAACCTATTTACCTCCTGCCAATGGTGTTTGAGAAAACTCATTTTTCAGTATTTACATGATTCTGTATATTATTTAATGTTTTGGTCTTTTTCAATTGAGCATATAAAAATCATTCTCAAATTTAAATTTATATTTTTTTATTACAAGTGAATTTCTTATCTTTATAAAGATTTTTTTCTGTGAATCATTTATGTATAGCTTTACTCATTTGGAATAGATAATGCATTTTCATGGTTCAGAAGTCAAAAATTCCAAATACGAATGGTTAACTTCAAAATTCCTCTCCATGCCGTCTTCCCGCTGCCTGGTACCCTCTCTCACAAGTAACCAGTTCCATTACTTTTGCACGTATGCTTCCAAAGAAATCTATGCGTAAACATGAAAATATCCACATGTGTTGGTGCTTGTGTACGTGTTTCCCCTCAACCGGTAGCTCATTGGACACGTTCTTCGCTCCTGAAGTCAAGTATTTCTAAAGTCTTTTGAAGTTTTCCCCAGTCCTACCTGACCAAGTGGAAGTATCAACAGGTACAATCATTCCTACCAACTAGATACTGCCAGGGAGGTTCCAGCAGGGAGTGCAGGAAGAATCCAGGAGAAACAGACTGTTTCTAAGACATGTTTTTCATAAGCCTCTGCCCTGAAGCTATTTCTTCCCACCAGAAACCGCAGAATGGGATAAACAGCCCCTCCCAAAGTGCTGAGAAAAGCAAACATCAGATGTATGGCAGCCATGTGAGCACATCCAGAGGCCTCAGCACAGACCTTGAGGAGCTAGACAGACACTGGATGAAGACCGGTCCAACTGAGGCCACATGTGAAAGAGTGCAGCTGACTACTGGTACAGCCAGGCTGGCAGCAAAGTGGAAGCCAAATTCTGACCCGTGAAAGTAGCTGCCAGTCCTCTCTTAGGTACAAGGTGAGCCAAGCATCAGAGGCCAGAGAAGCTGGGAGCACACTCTGGTAATGAGACAAGGACTTTCACTGAGAAAATGCAGAAGATCCTCAACAGAGGACAAGAGTCAGACACTGAGGGTGGGGCTGAGTTCTGCAACAGGCTCCTAACAGAGACATAGCCTTTGGGCACTGTGATTAACCAGGAGGGATTAGCGATTAAACAAGATCTTACCTGCACTCTGCATATTATAATTAGCTATGTGCATGTTTAAATTAATTAGGAGATAGATCTGTGTGTGTCTTGCTCCTAGGATCATTTGCCTCTGTTTAACTCCTTCATTTTTTCCAATATCCCTAATCGAAGAGTCTCATGAGCTGTTGGAGAATAGGACCTTCTAAATAGCCAAGCTGACTGTCCAGTTGTAGTCATTAATATTGTCTCAGTAGCAACAGGTTCACTTTGGCTCAATCATTTATCTTCATACATGGATCAACATTAGGCCCTTACCTGATTCCAGGCACAGAGGCTATGATTAGTGACAGTGATGTAAGCCTACCTCCTACTCTTCAGGAACCCAATCTAGAATGCATGAGAGAGACAAATAACTAAGGAGATGGTCTGAATCTAGTATAAAACATTTGGCAATAAACGTATTAACTGAGTACATTTAGAAGTACAGAGGAAGAAGCCACCAAACATGCCTGAAGCTGACAGTAAAAGTTCCCAGAGGAAATGACATTGAGCAAGGGCCTTCAAGGGAATGTCTAGGGATTCTCCAGGCAAAAAGGTGTAGGAAAGCATCTCTGACTCAGAGAGTGCTACACATAAAGATGTCTGCACAGTGACTCCAGGGAGACTCAGAGGTTCATTGTCACTGAGGCAGAGACGTTTGATGAAGAGAAGGTAAGAGAAAAGAGGTAGGTAATGCCCAAGCTGCTGAAGCATTTGGGAAACCCACAGTATTGGGCCCTGATGGATGCCAGTGAGAAGAATAGTGACCAAGTGTCTATCTAAACAACTAATCCTTTCAACCTAGAAGAATGATGGGGCCAGCAGTAATGCAGACACATGAAATGCACAATTTATCTAACACCTAATTTGACTAGGATTCTGCAAGCCATCAACATTTACACAGCAAGACCAGGAAAGACTTCCTCCTCAAATCCTTACCACACTCCAGTGCTTCTTAACCGAAGGAGTGAAAGACAAAGTTGTCAGAGTGGGAGGATATTCTGGCTTATAGGAGATATAGAACAGGAGGGAGGCTGCTAGCCATCCTTCTCCATCTAGGAAAGCCCCACAGCAGAGGTATTTGATTCAAATACCAACAAGGCCAAGTTAAGAAGCCTGCCCTAGAAAGTAAAACATTTTACCCACAATGGGCCTCACCTTACAGGCCTACTGGACAATGGTTATATCCTTTTTAAAATCCAATGTTTCTTCATTCTTCCCACCATCCACCTCTGGTCCTCTCCCTTTAACTTGCTGAACATGGATTTCATCACCTACAGCACTCTCAAGCTCTGGTCCTCCTGCTCTTTAGCTTCCATAATGATGCCTGGCACCTCTTCCTCCTGCTCCCACCTGCATTTGTGATTTTTATCCTCACAACAGTCCTGTGGCGTAAATGAGGCACCAGCCACAGTCTGTGTGTGCAGAACCCAGGTCTTCCTGGGTGACTGACCCTTGAATTAGTGTCCCACTCTGATCTGTACTCCCACACTACGGCAAGTTGTCCCAAACTTTTTAACTGGTGGCTAAATCTTCCTCAAAATCTCATTACGGTATAAGCCTTTCCTTATTTAATGTACATATGTAGTTGTGATGGTTAATTTCAACTGTCAGCTTGATTGGATTAATAAACAGCTATGGAATTAATGAGGCTCATTTCTGGGTGTGTCTATAAGGGCTTTTTGAGGGAGGATTACCTGAGACAGGAAGATTGTCCTGACTATGATTGTCACCATTACATGGGTTGGAGTCTGGGCCTGAATAAAAAGGAAAAAAAGAGAGAGAGGGAGAGAGAGAGAGAGAGAGAGAGAGAGAGAGAGAGAGAGAGCTGAGTGTGCAATTCCTCTTTCTCTGCTTCCCAGTCCACTGAGGTATGAGCAAGCAGCCTTGAGCAGACACCGTGATAGAGACACTTCCTGCCAGGCTGCCCCACCATGATAGACAGCATTCTTTCAAACCATTAGACTTTAAGTTGGTTTTGTCAGATATTTGGTTACAGCAATGAGACAAGTAACTAATATGGTGTTTAATGACGACTCACTCTGCAGCTGAGCCTTGAATCCAACTCTAGTTATACTGTCTGAGCAACCAGTGCTGGGGTTACAGACATTGGCCACCATATCTGGCTTAACTATTCCTTATTCATACTCAGGTGAAAATTATCCCTTCCTTCAATTCCCTTCTTTCTCCTAATGTTGCTGCAACTTTGTGTACTGACCACATCCGTGGATTAGATTCCTAACAAGTATCTCTCCATCCCCAGGGAGCTCTTGGTACCCAAGACTGATTGCCCTCATACTGCCAGTGGGTCCAAAGCCATATACCTGAACCAACTTAAACAGTCAGAATCCTTTTCCTGAGATTTTTATTTATCCTTTCCATAGATTGCTGTGACCATGATATATAAACTTGGGAGCCACTGGTTTTCATATATTTCTAACATGTGGAAGGAAAAGAAGGTAGAAAATCTAGATTGCAGAAATAGGATTGCGAAGCAGAAAATGAAAAATAAAAAGAAATAGGCATTAATATACAGAAGAATTCAGTTAGAACTAAACATAAATGCTGAGATAGTTCTTTAAATTCCTTGACAAAAATATTGCCGTTAAGTTTCTGTGACTTTAGGGTAAAGAACATTTTCTTGAATATGACAATGAAAGTGCAAAGAACAAAAAAAAATTAAATGAGTTTGGTCAAACTTAAAAACTTTTGTGCATTAAGGGATATCAGAAAGTTAAAAGATAATCCACAAAGTGAAATAAAGTATTTTTCAATCATGTATCTGACAAGGGATTTGCATCCATAATATATCAGTGTTCTAATAACTGGACAATTGAAAACAACCTGACTGAAAAATAAGTATCTGGACAGAAGGCATTTTTCCTGATATAACATACTATGAAAACCAACCAGTTACCAAAATTAAGGGGCACATGAGAGGGGGCTTTAGTGGTTAGTCCTGGTTGTCAGCTTGACAGGATCTAGAATTATCTATGACACTAGCTTGTGGGCATTACGGTAAGGGATTGTCTAGATTAGATAAGCCTATGGGAGCATTTATGATTCGGCAATTCAGTTCATTTTGGAGAAGACCCATTCTGAATATGGCTGGTGCCATTCCGTAGGCTGGGGTCCTGGACTGAATAAAATAGAGGGAAATAGAAAAAGAATGCTAAGCATTCAGGTAGAATAACTAGATTGCAGAAATAATATTATGCGGCACATAATCAAAAATAAAAAGAAATGAGTATTAATATACAAAAGAATAAAGCTAATCCTGACTGCAGATACAATGTGACCAGCTGTTTCAAGACCCTGCAGCCATGAGCCTTCCACCATGATGAAAGAGATCCTCAAACTGTGAGCCAAAATGAACCCTTCCTTTCTTATATTGCTTTTGCCAGTTGTTATGCCACAGCAACATGGTAAAGCAACTAAGACAAGGGACAATCTGTATTTGATCATCAAGATTAGAAAACATGCACGCTATTAACTATCAGGGACTAGTACAAACCACAAGGAAACACCACACCCATACCCAGGAGGTCTGTAACTAAAAAGCAAAAAGTAGCAAGCAGTGATGCGAGCAATGATCCCTTCTGCATTGTTGACGGGGTGGTGTAATGATTTGGCCATTGTGGAAAACAGTTTGGCATTTCTCAAATAGGGGCTGGAGAGATGGCTTAGTGGTTAAGAAAACTGACGACTTGGGTTCGATTCCTAGCACCCACATGGTGGTTAACAACTGTCTGTAACTCCAGCTCTGGGGGATCTGACGTCCTCTTCTGACCTCCATGAGCATTGCACAACACAGGTTTTTTAAAATGTTAAATGTGGAGTTGCCATATGATTGAGCAATTCAACTCCTACTTATGCATCCAAGAAAAAGGTCAACCTCAAAACTCATTCACAAGCGTTGAGCATGGCATTAGCTCTAATAACGCCCAAATAAAAGCATAAACCCTCCATGACTATCAAAGTGTCCATGAATATCAAAATGGCATATCCATGCAATGGAGTATTATATGACCATAAAAAGGAGAAGTGGTGCTAATGCAGGCCACAAAATAGATGAAGCTTGAAAGCATTATAAAATGAAAGAAGAAACATGAGAATTTAAAAATTCCATTTGTCTGAAATATACAGAAAAAGCAAATCCATAGAAACAGAAAGCAAGTAAGACCATTTCTTACTCCGTGCACAGAAAGCGAGGAGTAACTATTTTTAGCATACGGGATTTATTTTAGGGATGATAAAAATGCATTCAAACTAATACCAGTGATGGTTGTACACTTCTGTGACTCTAATAAATACTGTGAAATACTCTTTAAATGGGGGAGTTTTAGGGCATGTGGGTTGTACCTAATGGAAAATGAAAACAGAATCCTGGTAGTATTCCCAGGTTTGAGGCCATTCCAGAAGACAGATAAACTCAGTCCTCAGGATTTATGACATATACACTGTATGCCAAGAATTAAGTCTCCTTCTGAACCTAAATTGTCTCAAGTAAATCTCCAGTATTCATTATTTGCTACCAGTTGTATGTGTTTGGGCCAGTGAGATAGTTTAATGGATAAAGGTTCTTGCCATTAAGCCTGAAGACCTGAGTTCAATCTCTGGAACCCGTATGGTAGAAGGAAAGAATGGACTCTTGCAAGTTGTCTTTTGACTTCTGCTTGTGAGCATTGTCACACACACACACACACACACACACACACACACACACACACACACTAAGTAAATGGAAACATTTATTTTTGTAATATTTTATTTATTATTTTTATTTTATGTGTATGAGTGTTATTGTCTGCATGTATGTAAGTGCACCTGTATCATGCAATGTCTACAAAGGTCAGAAGAGGGCATCGGATTCCTCAAACCCAGGTCCTCTACAAGAGCAGCCAGTGCTCTTAACTGCTGAGCCAACTCTCCAGTCCCTGAAAACATTTCTAAGTATGTGCTAGAACTGGATCCCTTGCTGAGCAGGGATGTTTTTCACTTCAAGAGTCCACAGTAAATATGACCCCTTGTTCTGCACATACAGATGCAGCCTTTATCTCCAGGTTCTGTTCCCTGCTGACTAGAGAGAGTTGTGAAGTGTGTGAGGTAATAGATATGCAAGCTTTCTGTGTAAACTGAGAGAAATCCAGAACTGTGTGATACCATCAATCTCCTGTTCTCTTCACTTTAATAATTGATTTCCCCCTTTGGCATGTTATAGGAGGCAAAGAACAATTGCGTTTTATATATTCTTAGCAAGTAATAGGCAGTCTATGAAACCTATAGCCCCAAAACTGATATATAAGACCAGAGTCTACCTTAGAGGAGCTCATAAAATTTCACATCAGAAGACAATTTAGAACTTACTGGAGCGACCTCTGCGAGATCCCACTGGGGAACGATCACCAGAGAGAATCAGCAGTTATTTGCTTCCAGTACTGAGTGCCCTGATGAGACAACCAGGCCTGTCCCTCTGTTGCTGGCTGGCCTTTATACTTCTTTTGTTTCTTCAGGATAAGCACAATTTGTAAACTTTGTGACTAGTCACATCAAGGCTGTTCACAGAAACCCATCCCACCCTCCAGTAGGTGACTTCCTGGCCACTGCAGTCTGTTCATCCACACCACATTTCCACATGGGTAGTACCACCCCCTCAGCTCACACACATGTGAATTCCTTCACTGGCCTTGTCCATCCTTTCTTCCACACTCCCATCATGCCTTATAGAAGTCTCTACTGGAACATATGTCAAAAGTTTATTGCAAGTGTATGTGTCTGTGTTTGGGTATGTGCACATGAGTCAGACCCTCCCCCCGAGCTGGAGTTACAGATAGTTGTGAGCCACCTGACCACATGCTGGGAACAGAACCTAAGTCTTCCGGAAGACCAGTACGTGCTCTTAACCGCTGAACTATCTGTTTTGAGTAATTGGTATCTGGGCCATTTTAATTGTGATAAATCTTACACAACAAAACACCTTTTTTTCCAGTGAGTAATTATATTTATTTTAATAAATGCACACACCAGCACAATCCACACATAGCACAGTTCTTCACCTCAAAATCTCCCCCAAAGCCTTCTGTTTTCATCACTCCAGTCTCTGACATCTGTTCTCTGTCCCTACATTTGGCTGTTTCTGAATGTGGTATAAATGGAACCATGCAAGGCTTACACACTTCTGTACTTTCCACCCTGGCTTCTTTCACTCATCATAATGTATTTAGCCTTCAGTCATGACTGTTGTTATATTTAAATAGGTCCTTTGGTCAGTCTTGGGTTTTGAATAGATGAGCGTTTCAAGAGGATACTGAGATCAATTACTGTGGAATAAGGAGTTTATTTGAAGAATTATTAACATTGTGGACAGAAAGGTATAGAGGCAACAGCATAGTACATGGCAGGGGCTCTTCAGACAGAGACATCAGAGCCCATGTGGAAGAGGAGGGAGCATCTTCTCTTAGCTCTTTAGGATGGGGGAGATTTCACAGTAAAGTCTACAGTCAAGCTCTCTGATTCCCAGGTGGGAGGCAGGGAAGAGGCAGGATGTGTCACCCCGTTTGATGTTAACACACTTCCCAGATGAGAAATCCTCTCGCCTGGACTGTAAGTTAGCTAGGGCCTCACAGACAATATATCAACAAGGTGCCTTAGGTATCTGTGAAAAGGGAAGAGGAGGTTGCTGCAGATACTGCTGTCTTAGCAAAGTCTAAATTCTAACATCACATTCTTACATTCCCGAAGGAAGGAAGGAAGGGAGGGAGGGAGGGAGGGAGGGAGGGAGGAAGGAAGGAAGGAAGGAAGGAAGGAAGGAAGGAAGGAAGGATTTTACAGAAAAGGAAGGTAGAGGAGGAGACTCAAAGGACAGTGGGCAATGATTCATCAAACTTCTCCTGAGCTGAACCAGTATGAAAATAGGGATGGGGCCTCCTCTCCTATAGTGGGTAGTAGGATCTTGGTCTCTAGCACAAAGCCTGGTATCTGCATTTTGCATCAAGAGGAAGTTATTGAGTTAAAAGTAACCTGTGTGCTTGACAATATTCTAGATGAACTGGATCAACACAGAGATTAAAAAGAGGCTGCCTGTGGATATGAATCACAAGTTATTACAGTGTAAGTCAGGAAGTCCATGAAGACTTCTGAAGTCTTGGGAGAGGGTGTTGGACAGTAAATAGCAGTGTTAGTGATGGAAGAGGCAGCAGAGGAAGGAGTGTCCATATGACTTAAACTTTTGTCATTAGAGGAGGTGGTAGGAACAGTAGAGAGTAAAGATAGGTCTAAATAGGGGTGCTTATAGATCTCCTTAATCTTGAACCCATCCTCAATCAAAAGCTTAACACTAAGTAGTATTATTTTGTACTGATTGCTTTTCCACTTACCTGTTTAAAAACATTGAAGTTACTTCCAGTGTTTGGCTATTATGAATAAATCTGCTATCACCCTATACACATGGGTTTTCTATAAATACTATTTTCATTTTGAGGGATAAATGCTGAATATAGCATTGCAAGATACTGTACAGGCATCCCTTCCTATAGCAATCTATCACTCATGCTTTCTTAAGCGGAGTTATCTATTTAAATTTCTTCTCATATTTTTTAATTGGGTTGTTACTTTCTTATTATTGAGTTTTCAGAATTGTTTATATATTCTGGATATAAGACCTGTGTCCAATATGTTCTTTGAAAGTCAACTTTTGCATTGCTTACCAACAGAGATGCATTCTGAGAGCAGCATTGTTACACGAATATCGTGGAATGAGTGTACTTACACAGGCCTGGGTGGTACAGTCAATCACTGGGCGTGGCTTCTTGATGCAACTAAGAGGCAGTGTTTGGTGCCACACAGCATATATTTTATAGTTAATTCTTAGTAAGTGGAAGAAGTATACACTATAGACCAACTTCTAATGACCTATAGTTATACCCATAGATAAGTACATTTTCAGCCCTCATCAAAAAAGCTTCTTTTTGCAGTAGATAGCAATTAACACAGAGACCCACAACTGGTCAAAGTACAGAGAATGAGAGGCTGCGGCATACTCAACTCTAAATGGGATATTTATATACTAGCTTATATACGAGCCAGAGGTGGTGGATGACCACAGCAAAACAGTGTTTTCCAGACACAATAGGGTAGTTGCATATATGAACTCAAAGCAGTTTTGACAACATACAGAGGACCTACACAAGATCACACCAGAGAAAAATCATAGCATGGAGGAGGGAGGTGGACACAAGAGTCCCACCCCTAGTTGAGAAGTTATTGGTGATTGATTGCTGCTAGGAAAGAAAGAGCTTTCTTTAAGAATATGGCCCCTGAGAGTCCCAAGACCCATGATCCAGTAGATGGCCCTATATCCATTCACAGACTGGCACTTAATGGACTCAGTGGGTTCAAGAAAAAAGAACACATGCAACAGGGAGGGAGTAGTGGTAGGGGAAATACGGGAAGAACTGGAGGGGAGGGAATGGGGATGGATTCCATCGAAACACATTATGTGCGTGTATGAAATTCTCAAACAATAGAAAGCCAGCTTCCACTGTCTTTTGCCATTATCAAGTATTATACTTAAGCAATTCACATGCTAAACTCTCCTATGACTGACATTACAGCAGGTTCAGTCACAACAGCATCACCACAAACACATGAGCTATGTGTTCCTCTACAATGTTATATAACTACAGTGCCAGGATACCACAGGACAGTTTCAGCTCCATTTTAATTGTAAGAGACCTATGACATACATGAGGGCCGTTATGACCAAAACATCCTTATAACCATTGTTTCTTTTATAGATTATCATCCTGATTTCATAGCTAAGAAATCTCTATCTAACCCAAAGACTTTGTCCCAAATTTTGCTCAGGTCATTTTATAGTTTTAGGTTTTCATTTATGCTGCATTTTACTTCTTTGTACCTGGTGCTGACAGAGGGTTTTTCCCCATGGCCTGGAGAATGGAAGCTTGTATTCCTGGTCCCCAAACTTTGCCTACAAACCAAAGGAGGAAACTCCTCTCCAGACTTTCAACAAACAGATCAAACTTGAAAGAGATAGCACATAGCTAGGCCCCAGATAAACTGAAGAGACTTAAAAAGAATTCTAATACAGTAAACAGTTGGATTTCCTAATCATTTCATTGTTTATCTAGAGTAAATAACAGTGACTCTAGCTTTATCATTATAGCTTGTTTTTGTGATTCCCATAAAAACATCTTGGTGACTCTTCAGGTTCTGGTTTTTAAGCCTCCAGTTCAAGTTAGACTATGGTGGTGAGTTTATCTTTCAACAATTCTCAGTGCTGTCCCCTGATAAATTATTGGTAATTAAATTAGATGCCTGACATTCCTTATAAAAATGCAATGTGATTTATTCTTCTGGCCCCAAATTCTTAGCCCTGGCGATACATTAATTAGGAACACGGCTGGTTGGTTTTATGAACCAAGTGGCTTGTGTTTCAATAAATAACTCTCATGACTTCAGCTAAACAGCAAAGCAAATAGCAGAGCTAGGCTTCCATTCACTGATCATCAATCAACATCTGAAGTGTTTGGGGGTTTGCTTTTGCTTTGTATTGTCTTTTTACAGAGTGGAATTAAGTGCTTCCAACTAAATGAGGTAACATTAGAATCTCAGACACAG
Source organism: Nannospalax galili (assembly GCF_000622305.1). Classification (NCBI taxonomy): domain Eukaryota; kingdom Metazoa; phylum Chordata; class Mammalia; order Rodentia; family Spalacidae; genus Nannospalax; species Nannospalax galili. The sequence continues at coordinate 2,905,587 of NW_008341028.1, read as the reverse complement.
GTGGTATGTTTCGCATTGGAACTGATATTTACAGTTGAGGACTCTATCTAAACATGTGCTACATTTATTGGCCTGAACATTAGATGGGTTTTTAATTGGTACTGCTACTAGTAGAGCTAAAGTAAGTACAGATCATGACGTAGCCAGTGCTCAGGTTCATCAGGGAGAAAAAGACACTACTATGACCTCAAACTGTTCTGAATAGGAAGACATAAAGGAACCACCCCTTACTATATGAGGCTGTTTTCCTGGAGAAAACTGTAGGAGAGTAGACCAACTTTAATGGGTTTCTTTCAAGGCTGTCGTTGGACTAAATTACTAAGAAAAAGAAGGATTGATAAGTCTATAAATTTATAAGCTTGGGGTATCAAACCATTTATCATTTTACCTTGGAGGGGTACACACATAAGACCCAGAGTCCTCAGCAATCCCCACAGCCAAATACTTCTGTTTTTTATTCTTTTTAGTTTTCTGAAGGTTTTACTTTGTAGCCCAAACTGGTCGAAAACTCACTATCTTGCTGAGGCTGGCCTTGAACTCACAACAATCATTCTGCCTCATCCTCCAAAGTGCTAAGATTATAGATATAAAGTACCATGCCTAGTTCATGTACTCCTCCTTAAAATAGTATATTGAGATCCTCCAGATATATGAAGACTCATATATCTTTCGGTTTGTCCTCACCTTGAAGTTAGCAGATGATATTATTAACTCCTTAATCCAGGCAGTCAAAGGACTTTGGGAGAGCTGTCTTCAGATTGAATATCACTCAAATTCAACATGCAAGAAAAGAGACCATGGTCATTGGAGTTTTTGCCTTTTAAGCATTAGTTAGGAGAAACAGTGCATTTGAAATTGAAGGATGAGGTTGGTTGGTTGATTCTTTAGAGATCTGTTAAAGGACAGGAAAAGGGCTATATTTCTAGCCACCTCAATGTGATTATCTTGAAGAGGTAGAGTGGAGCCATAGGGAGAACCTTCAGAGTCTGATCTAAGAGACATATGGAATGTAGGAAGAATTCCCTGTATTCACTTATAAATTGCCACTGGATTCTAGTTTCCCCAGTGAGGAGGTCAATAAGGAGGAAGTTTTCATCCCAGTTTACAGATGGGAAAATTACAAAGCTGGGTTCTTCATGACATCAGTTGAAGACTCTTGCTGAATCTCAGTCTTATCCAACTGGTCAAAAGTCCCCACAAGGCCCTGAGGAAGACAAGAGCTGCTCTGTTCTGCCTTGTCACTTCTACCCTGGAAGTCCCTGAGTGAGGTGAGTGTTTTAGCTGGCATCGCATCACTGTAAAGTTACCTGAGGAAATCAAATCTTTCAAAAAAAAGTTATTTGGGCTCATGGTTTCTTATTTTTGTATCCCAAGGTTGGTTAGTTCTATTGATTTTGGCTCGCAGGGAAGCAGCATTCCATGGCAGAAGCTGGTGATGAGCAAAAGTGCTCAACTCCTCAGCAGAAGGGAGAGAAAGGAAGGAAAGGAGCGAGACTCCTACTATCACCTTCAAGTGCACACTCCCTAATGAGAAGACATCCCACTAAGTCCTACATCTTAAATTTTCCCAATAGCATTAGCCAGGGAACCAAGTCATTAACCCATGAGCCATTGGAGTACATTCTGAGTCAAGATATAGCAATGACTCCAAAGGGAAGATGAGGGGTCTGGCCTCAGACATCTGCCTGGGACAGATATTTATTAAAATAATTCAGTATTGGCTTCCAATCTCTGTTCTATAATATTTCCTTATGCAGTAGGTAGCAAATGTGAAATGTCCCTTTTTGTTTTAGGTTGATCATATTTCTTGAGAAGAATTTAGACAAATAGATATGACAGATTTAAGAATGGCTGTGACCTAAACTATTCGGTAAGGGTGCAATCATTGCCAGCTTGCGCTTATTGTCCTTATTTCTTCTAATTTTCTGAACAGTGTAAACCATGTACTCATGTAGTGTTTAAATTAGTCATTCCTATGACAAGAATCTGAAAGTGGAAAAAAAAGCATCTGAAAGCACTGCCAACCTCTGGTCATCCAAACCTCATGGACTGCCAGAGAGATCAGCTACTAACAGCCTTGGGCTGGAACTCAGCAGATCTGCCTCCACTGATGCTTCTCTGGTCCCATAAGGAATAGAGGCATAACATTTGCTAGAGTTGTCCCTCACTGTCCTAACATGCATGTACACACACATACACACACACACACACACACACACACACGCACGCACGTACACACGCACACACACAGCAGACTCAAATGGTAAACAACATGTTGGAGTCACTGAGGATGAGAGGTATGAAAGAACATAAAGACGATTTAGTGAGCCATCTCCCACCCTGCAAACTCTACAAGTTTCAGAACTGAGCGCCCATTATTTTAAATACTATTGTCCTGGACAGGGGCCAGAGCACCCAAGACTCTTTCTCTAGAGCACCATTAAATGCATGAGAATCAAAAGAAGGTAATTTCCCAGCTATAATCAGACTTCATTACTAGCCAGCTCTGTGGGGGTAATTAACCTCTTCCTCAGAATTGTTTCCTCTCCTTACATCACCCCACTTAACATCTTTGCTATGAATTACCCTCCAGGAAGTACACAGCCTGTAGCATCCCCTCCCCCATCTCAACAGACCTCTGTTTCAGAATTTCCTTACTTGTGATAACAGCTATGATTTATGTCTGTCTTTTTCAAATAGTACTCCAAGTACCAATTGTACAAGGGTGCTGTTCTGTTTCTAGACACACATGCTAATGGATGTAAACCAGTAAGTAGGTTTTGGAAATGATTAGAAGGGAAAGCTATGTAATTTGTTGCAGTGTGGATGAGGCAGAAGATAGAGAGGTCTGGTCCAGCCAACTGTTCAGAGGGCCTCTTTGGATACCACCACTTTAATGGGGTTCACATGTTCTAGGAGCTAGACCTCAACAAATGAGAAATTAAAAGTGGATTTGTTAGTGTTTCCACAGTATATGAAACTCAGGGAAAGTAACACAGACTAATGAAACTCCCACCCACACAAAAATGGTTATAAAATCAAATTTTCTGCTCACAATTTTTGTATGGTAAAAAGGACTATGAGAGTGAAGCCACCTGTTTCCGCCAGCTATCTGAATACTTTATCTTCTTAAGAAAATCTTCCTGGGAAGACACATGATAACATACATATCAGAAGCAGTATTAGAGCTCTGGGAAGCTTCTTAGTCTCTCCAGAGAGTGGCCTAGGCATCCATACTCCAGCAAGCTCTCCAAGTGAACCTCGTGTCTGCCAAGGCCTGGGATCCACTGGCTTAACAAGTACAAGAAGGTACACTGGCTTAGACAAGAAGGTACACTGGATTAGACAAGAAGGTACACTGGATTAGACAAGAAGGTGCACTGGCTTAGACAAGAAGGTACACTGGATTAGACAAGAAGGTACACTGGATTAGACAAGAAGGTACACTGGATTAGACAAGAAGGTGCACTGGCTTAGACAAGAAGGTACACTGGATTAGACAAGAAGGTGCACTGGCTTAGACAAGAAGGTGCACTGGCTTAGACAGGTACTCTGGCTTAGACAAGAAGACCTGCACAGAGCATCCATTTGTCTAAGAAGCACCAGCCTCTATCTGCTGCAAGACACAGAAACAAAAACAAGGTCCTTTTCCTAAAAATAGCTCACTTTATCAGGAGACTAAGTGTGGAGAGATGGTAAGTGCAATAGAGGTGTGACAAAGCTGGAAGAAAATCCAGATTGAGCCTGGGATAATAAAGAAAACAACAAGTAAAGGCTTCCCATGGGGATAAAAAGTATCATCTAAGATTTTAATAAAAGAGGTCTATACTGGATCTAAATTACTATAAGAAATACCCGAAGTAATAAACTTATAAAGAGAAAAGGTTTGTCCTGGCTCACAATTTCATACATTTCAGACAGTGTTTCATTATCCCCAGTGCTTTTAAACCTGTGGTAACACATCATATGGAAATTCTTGATGAAGTAAGAGTGCTCACCTGGGGGCCAAGGTGTGAAAGAGAGTGAGGAGAAGGCTGGAGTCCCACAATCTCCGTCAAGGATACACCTCCAATGAGGTTTCTACCACCTGACAATAGCACCAAGCTGGTGACTAAGACTTGAACACATGGACCTCCCAAGACACTTATGAACCAGTCTACAGTAGAAGAATGGGAACAGTCAGAGAGATAAGGAAGGAAGGGTATTTACAGCAAAGTAAGACTGGTGGCTACTTAAACATCCAAAGAGAACTAAGCGCTAACAGTGAAGTTGGCAAGTGCATTTTTGTTTTGTTTTCTAACCATGAATTCATTTTATCTATATAAGTTTGAAGGTGAAATATCTCCATAGGCTCATATGTTTGACATGATCTTCTGATGGTCCTCTGCAGTGAGGTTGTGGAACCTTTGGGGCAGGGGGTTGGCTGGCACAGGCAAGTCACTTTGAGGCTGTCTTTGGAGAATGTGCCTGCTTTTGGCTCCAGTCTATGTTCTCTGCTTCCTGGTTGGCCACAGAGAAGGAGCAGTGGTCATGTGCTCAGCCTACTTTGGGTGGAACTGCTCCTGCCACTAGACCTCTCTGTGGTGATGGACTCTGTCTTCCAAATCTGTGAACCAAAATAAATCTTTCTTGGAATCTCAATTTCATTGGGTTTTCAGTGAAGACAGTGTCTCTCAAGTAACTTTAAAAAAAATAATTTTAATTGAAATTTTAAGACTTTCATACAATATATTTTTATCACCTTTCGACCCCCTCCCTATCTGCACCAGCCCCCGTTTAACTCCCACCTGATTTCGTGTGCTCTGTCATATATGTTAAGGACTATCGAGTCAAGTTTGTGTCCCCAAATGCTCTTTTCTGTATGTCCATTCACGGGGGCATGTTAACCTATCTAATGTCACATCCTTAGAGAAAACCAACTCTCCCCCTCCCAGCAGTTATCAGTTACCAATAGTCCCTCAGCTGAGAGTGGCTTCTCACCCACTTCCCGCTTCTATGCTGGGATTTTGTCTGTCTTGAATTTGCATGGGTCTTGTGAAATTTAGCTGAGAAAGTTAGATCTCATGCAATTTAAAGAGTCTGTCCAAGACCCTGGTCAATCTGGGGAGAGAGGGATGGAGGAGAATGGAGAGAAACAGAGAAAGAGAAAACCAGAGAGACAGAGACAGATGGATACACAGAGACAGAGAGACAAGACAGAGAGAGGAAGAGGAGGATGAGGAGAAGATGGAAAAGGAAGGGGAGGGAGAGAGAGACCTGGTGCATCTCCTACTCACTTTTTCCCAATGGTAGACTTACAAACTCCAGTACAGTAGCACAACCACACTCCTGACCTTGATATCGTCTCTAGATCTTATTCAGAACCCCCGGGTTTCTATGTGCACGTCTTTTGTGTTTGTGTGTTTAGATTTATACAGATTTATTTCATGTGTTGGTGTGCCCACCATCACATCCAGATACAGACTAGTTCTACCACAGTGATCCTTCGTGTTGCAGCCTTATGCTCATACATCTCCTCCCCTACAACCATCCAGTTGCTTACCCTTGGCAGAGTTCTACAATGCAATTACATAGCATGCTGTTTTGGGGGATTTTTCTACCAAGCACAATTCTCTGGATATAGATATATATATTAATGTACATTAATAATGTGAGGTGTGTGTGTGTGTGTGTGTGTGTGTGTGTGTGTGTGTATTTACTGCAGGGATCAAACACAGGATTCCAACATTCTAGCTACATGTTCTAATACTGAATAAGCATCCAACCTCAGTTTGTTCTTGCTTTGTTTGTTTTTGTTCTTTTGAGACAGGGTCTCCCGGCTGGCCTAGAACTTGCTATGCAGAACAGGCTGGCCTTGATCTCACAGAGATCTGCCTGCCTCTGCCTCCCAAGTGCTGAGATTAAAGGCACATGCCACCATGCCAGGTACAGTTTGTTCTTTTTTACTTTTGAGTAATACTCCATGTAGGGACATACCAGAATATAAGAGTATACTTCTTAAAGGACATACAGCTGTTCCCAGTCAGGACCTTTTAACCAATAGTGCTACTGTGAACATTCGCATACAGGTTTTGTAGGAACATACGTTTTCATTTCTCTGGGATAAATGCCAAGAATGTAATTACTGGGTCATATGGCAATTGCATGGTTAGTTTTATAAGAAACTGCCAAACTGTTTTCCAGAGTGACTGTGCCATTTTACTCAAACAACTTTAAGAAGAAAAGCATGATTTATATTTTCTGGGCTCTTCCTTAATTTAGGACATCTCTTTATTGCCTTCATATTTTGATAAATTGGCTAGGAAAGTACGCTTTTTTCAGGATGGGTTTTCCTTGAAATTCTGTATAATTTCTGTGACTATCTTCTTACAGCTTATGTTTTAGAGAAATGTTTCAGATCTAAATTTTGTTCCTTTGCAGGCAACCAGTATGTCCTGTTTTTAATGATATATGTCTATGTTGTCATATATATTTCATAATATATACAACATATATGTTATTTATTCTATGTATATGAGTATTCTGCATGCATGCAAGTGTACCATGTGCATGCAAATGTCCAGGAAGATCCAGAAGAGGATGTCAGATTCCCTGAAACTAGAGTTATGTAATTACTCTAGCCACTGCTTAGCTTCAGACCATTTTCACCACCCAAAAAAGCACTGTACCAATTTGGCAGTGATGTTCATTCTTCTCCCCACCTCTGCAAGCTACTAACTCTGATTTTGTTCCTATGAATTCACCTTTTCTGGTTATCTCATGTAATTTACATATTCAGTATGTAGTCGTTCATACTTTCAATTAATGTGCTGTTTTGCAGTATTTTTATAATAGACTTGATTTATAGTGAGGTGTTATGATCACAAAAAAATTGAATAGAGTATGCTAAGAACTTCTCATATAGAGAACTCACCCTTATCTTTGAGGGAAAATCTCCACAGAGCCAGTGGATGCTTGAAACTATTCAGAGAAGTAAACTTTCTATAAACTATGCTTTTCTCTACACATATATGCCTATGATAAACTCCCACCTTCTCACTTAAAAGCAGCACTTTACAGCTGATCTTTGGCATATCTAAATTGCCAGTGTCATTACTCACATGTTTTGCAGCTATTATCAAGTTAAATGAAGGTTATCTGAAAATAAGCACTATAATAACATGATGGTTGATCTGATCATGAGTGGTAGTGTAACAGGAGGGTAGTGTATACAGCATGTATATGTTGCACAGAGGAATGGTCCCCCTCCCAGGCAGGACAGAGCAGAGGAACTGCTGTTCTTCCTGCCCCCACATACCTAAAGACATTTATAGCACATTCGTAGCTATGTTATCAACATCCAGAGCCAGAGTTATATATTTGTTGCAACTGATAAACCTATATTGATATATCATTATCACTGAAATCCAAAGTTTCTGTAAGGGTTCTTTGGGGGCTGTATTTTGTATGGATTTGAACATATTTGTGATGATATGTATGTATCCTTATATTCAGCAGATAAGGTTCACTGTCCCAAAAACCCTCTGAACTGTGCCCAACGTGGTCATTTTTGAATGCTAAGGCTTTGGTTAAGCATAACCCTGAGCCTCATTGATTAATCTGGTCCTTATGTTTGGCAAGAGATAGCAGGACTGAGTTGCCTCCTTGGTATTTCTTGGCAATTAAGAAAAGCACCTTTTCCACCTTGCAGTTATGGGGCACACAGAGGGGACAGGAGCTCATCCTAATCCCAAAGCCCAAGTTTCCCCTGACCAAATTCTTCAGACCTGGTGGACTCTCAACTCTGACTCTCACCTAACTCAAAATTTTGAAAATTTTATTTTCAAAAAAAAATTGAAATGCCTTTAAAATTTGGGGGTGGGGCGTCTTTTTGAGACAGGGTCTCCCTGTAGCCCCAGCTGGCCTGGAACTCACTAAGTAGACCAAGCTGACCTTGAACTCACAGAGATCTGAGTACTGGGATTAAAGATCTGAGTATTGGGATTAAAGGCATGCACTACCACACCCAACTTAAAATTATTTTTATTTTGTGAATGTGCATGTATGTAAGTGCACCCATGTCATGCAACAACCACAGAGGTCAGAAGAGGGTGTCAGATTCCCTGGAACTGGAGTTATGGATGGTTGTTACCTGCCATGTGGGTGCTGGGAATTGAACCTGGGTCCTCTGCAAGAGCAACCAGTTCTCTTAACTGCTGAGCCATCTCTCCAACCCAGAATGCCTTTTTTTAAATACCAGTTTAAGTAAATATTTTTTTGTAATTTTATGCAACAGTTTTTAATGAAATGTAGACCCCCCTCCCCATCCATGCCCCCCATCCCCACCCCCACCAGACTTCATGTATTTCTTCATACATGTTAAATCCAATCCAGTCAAGCATTTGTACTAACGGAATCTAGTCAGCCCATCTGAAGATCTTATGTAAGGCATACTCTCCCTCAATCAGTAGCAATCAGTCTTCAGTAGTTCTCAGTCTAGCGCTGGCCCACCATCCATTTCTCTCCTCCTCTCTGGGCCCTTGTTTAATTGATTTGGCATAGGTCCTGTGCTTAATGCCACCATTGCCACAAGGTCACATGTGCAAGCTTCCAGTGACCTGAAAGCCTCTGCTTCCCTGTATTCATGAACCAGCCCTGGCTCTTACAATCTTTCCGCCCCCTCTTCCACAATGGTCCCTGATCCATGGGTGGGTGAGGTTCAATATAGGAGTCTTATCCAGGGACACATACTCTGCAGTCTCTTATCCCCCCTCCCCATTGACTCCTTGATGACCAACCATGGGAAGGAGATGTGACTACAGCTTGCCGGTAGAGTGGTCAGAGGACACTTCCAGTTAACACTCTACCCCTTACTCCTTATAAAATATATAAATATTTTATGAGGATAACTTTGAAATAGACTTCTTCTGAAAAGCTAGAGAGCAAATAGATGTTTTTGAAGTAAGAATTCTGTGTTTGAGGTGGTTTACCCAACTGGAAAGTGGAAAGGCAGTAGCTGAAGCAGAGCCACAGGAGCTGGTGGCCTGAGTTATGTTTTGCTCTGTCATTTGGAGAACTACCACAGGCAAACTCTCTAACTGTTGTTTACATTAGCAGAGGGAAATAATTATACTTCACAGTGTCATTTTGAGAGTTAAATGAATTGATACTCATTTGCTGACCCTTAGGCACAGCACTTAGAACTGCTAATATATTAGCTGAGGATATGGCACAGTGGACCAGCCTTGACCTAGCATGCATAAGGGCCTAGATTCAATCCCAAGACCCAAGAAGGGCAAAAAACACTACCTAGATCATAGGAAGAGGGAGTAGAAATCTAAATTTAGGCACACATTTTCAATCAAATTATAAGACAAATAATTATTCAGGCTCTGTATTTTCTGGCAATTCAGAGAGCCTATATGCTTTAGATCTCTTTGACTTTCAATATTCAACATATTAAAGGACTAGCAACTCAGCCTCTTATTTCTCTCTTCTAAATATAAATTTTAATCCTGATCTTCCTCTACCCTCAGAAAATATCCTTGTCTGATATTATTTGAGTTTTCTGTCAATTCCACCACGCTCCACACAGCTAAATTTTAAAATGTGCTGTTAGCTAGGGCTCACCTCTCCCTGAACCTTCCATAACCCCTTTGAAGAGTAGGTAAGGAGCAGTTAAATCAGCCTCAGGGGAAGCAAATCTTTTAAGTTCCAGGTGGTTCTACCAAGAGTCAGTATGGGAACTATTCTTCTAAAGGACCAATTCTTAAAGATCTTTCCAATTCTACCAGTGTAAGAATTAAAGTAACTTTAGTTCATTCTTCTCATCCTTTTAATCAAAGTGCTTGGCATCTGTCATTGAAGAAAGAAGCATACTGAAGATACTTAATTCACCCCCAAATTGTAGTATAGGCACATTTAGGCAGGAAATCAGGGACATATTCCTTTAAAGGAAAATCATTTATCAAGAGAAAAATTGACAATATGTGAAAACCTAAGCCCTTCTAAAAATATCTAGTTCTGGAGAAATCCTAGCAGACTGTACAGATTTAGACACCCCACAGTTTACAGACTATGCAGTGCAAAGGTCACAGGAACCTTTGGATTTTGCTCATGAGGAAGGGGCCGCCCACCCACAACACTGAATAAAACTTTTCATTGACACCTAGAAAAGTGACTGGGAAGGGATGCTTCTTCCTGTTTGGGATTTTCAAGGGTAAAAAGAGTAAAGGTTTTAAAGTAGTGTGTATAAAAGACAAGTAATGCAGAAACGCCGTGTTCTGGACCATCATCCTACCCATCATTAGCCTGCTGGACTGACTACTTTGCCCTTATTTTATAAGCAGACAAGACTGAGCTTGCATGTATCTTACTTGCTCCTTATTCAGAAGTATCTCATTCAGATGCAAGTTTTAAATCACACTTTTCATTGTTTGAATATTCCTGCAAGCTATAGCTCTTTGTAGTATTAAACTTGGTGCATTTTATTCTTTTTTCTTCACATTTTTATTGAATTTTTGCAAATTTCATATATTTTGATCATATTTAGACCCCTTCCCTTACTGTACCCCTCTTACAACCTCCACACCCTCCCCCGTTGGGTTTCATGTACTCTGTCATATTTATTAAGGCCTACTGTGTCAAGTTTGAGTCCCCAAAGTTCCTTCAGTATGTATCCATCCACTGGAGCCTGGTTAATCCATCTAATGTCATACCCTTTAAAAATAGACCCAACTCTCCCTCTATCAGTAGCTATCTGTTACCAACAGCTCTTCAGCTAAGATTGGCCTTTTCCCACGGAGAGGAATGCAACTAGGGCAACTGGTTGCTTAGGAGGTATGACTAGACTCTCAGAAGAGGGTCCCACAGCTCTCCTTGACCCTCCCTTCCTTGCTGGGGCATGAACAGTTAACAAGATCAGCTATGACAATCTCAGGAAAGCAGGTGCAACCAAACTTGGGAAGATGGTGGCTACCAGAGGACAGTCCTATACAGCAGAGGGACAGGATGCTTCCAAGCATGCTAGTCAAGAGCACTACTGCAGTGACTAGGCCTAGTCTGAAGCAAGAAGATGGCAACAGAGTATATGGGTTCTGACTAGCCAAGCAAGGTAGGTGTTAGCCTTGGAGCAGCACAAATGGGGCTAGTCCCACAGCAGGATAATGGCGACTGAGTGCAAGGATTCTGACAACTTTACTAGGCTAGTTGGGAGTTCTCTGGCAACACAACAGGGCCTAGTTCCAAAGCAGGAAAATGGCAAATGTGTGAGTTCTGACTAGCTAAGCAAGATAGAAGTGAGCCCTGGAACAGAACAAATAGGCCTAGTCCCATATTATTATTTAAATAAGAATTTTACCTATTTAAATGATAGTGTGAAGATTATGCTTAAAGTAATCATAATTTTGAAATTTTGGAGATTACTGAGACTACTGTTTTATTGCTCTTGAATCTTAAAGCATAGTGTGCCAAAAATTTGAAAACACTGAGAAATTTGCTTATTTTCATTATATGTTATAATTTTTAAAATGTATTATTTTTGCTGAATAAGCACATTTTGTTTTTTAAAAAAATAATTCAGGGCTCTCCCGCCCTCAGGCCTCTCTGGGGGTAAGTCTACCGTGCAGCCCTCCACAAGCCCTCTGCGCCTTGACTCCGCCAGCCGCGCTCACCCTTCCATCTCCCCCGCTGTTCTCTACTCCTAGCTTGGGCCCTGTGCCATTCCTAGCCTTGGGGCCCCAGACACCTGGGGAGCCACTGCTGATTCCTGACCCTGTTCACCCCCACCGGCTTGGTGCCTTCCTTGGACCCCAGGAGCACTCTCCGGACCGCCAGCCCAGCCCCCACCTCTCTCTGGGACCTGCACCACCCGCTAACTCTCCTGGCCTTCTACCCTATCCTCAGGCCTCTCGGGGTGGGTCCATCACGGAGCCGCGCATTGACTCCCCTGGCCTCATTCGCCCTTCCATCTCCACCGCTGTTCTCTGCTCCTGGTTTGGGACCTGAGCCATTCCTGGTCTTGGGTCCCCAGACACCTGGGGAACTGGTGCTGCTTCCTGATCGTTTTCGACCAGGCCAGCTTGGTGCCTTCCTTGGGCCCCAGGAGCACTACCTCTAGACCCGGCCCCGCCCCCACCTCTCTCTGCTTCCTGATCCTGCAACACCCTCTAGCCTCTTTCTGGGGTTGACAGCCTCTTTCTGGGGCTCCGAGACTTACCTTGCCTCTCCCTGATCCTTTGCATCCAGTACAACCCAACTACTCAATCCACTCCCTGGGAAATCTTGGGGCTTATTCCCACCCCATCAGCCTTTGCATCCCTGTGTGGCACGGCCACAGCCAGGGTCTCAGGTCAATCCAACACCCAAGTTCCTGAGGCCAAAATCATTCTTAGAAGATTCCAGACCCAAGGAGAAAGTCTGAAAACTTCTGACCCACATTGGAAGTGGGCCACCGCGGA
>NW_008341028.1:2879025-2888239 GCF_000622305.1 Nannospalax galili | reverse complement strand
AGTGGAGATCTTTTTTAAATGTTGGAACCTCATTTAATTTTATGTCTTATAGGGTTTATGAGTAAAAGATTGTACAAGCGTAATAATTCATCTGGAAACCTAAAAATGTACAGCCAATTTTGAAAGAGATGTACCCTAGCTCAGAAAAATGTTATTGAATAGGTTAATGCTGTTGTAATGAAATGCTTCTTTTAATTAAAAAAAATAATTCAGAAAATTAGCACAAATACATAATACATTTACATCTATATAGAGAATACAATCATGCAGGGTCCATAGAATATGGAATATTACTGTATGGGAAAGCCTTGATTAGAACCCAGCTTTCCTTTTTACTTAGCAATTGCTTTTTCCATGTTATGTAGCATCTCAAATTCCTTTTTACCTCGGTGCTTGGCACTCAGCCACCAGTGCTTATATGAATAAATAAATGAAATATGGTTATTAGTTTTGCCTACCTGTAAAGATTTTACCAAGGGCCTTCTGAGAAAGGATGGGTTAGAATGTTTACAAACCAAAGAATGTCACCAAAGATGAAAGGTATCATTATCATTAAAATCAATAATAATCTAAAACAGATTAAATATGTAAACAAAAAAGCCTTTTTGGTGCAACACCTCAGAAATAATTTCCTGTATTGATTCGTAGAATTATAATTTTAAAACTTTTACCTACAAAAAATCCATATCTAAGCCAGGTATGGTGGCGCACACCTTTAATCCCAGCACTTGGGATGCAGAGGCAGGCAGATCTCTGTGAGTTCGAGGCCAGCCTGGTCTACATAGTGAGTTCCAGGACAGCTGGGGCTACAGGGAGATCCTGTCTCAAAAAGACCACAAAAAAAAAACCCATATCTATTTAGAACATATTTTATAATACACTCCCTTACAAGACTGTACTTTTTGTTTGTACTAGAAGTAGCAGTTTAGAAGTATAGAAGGCTGGGAAAGGTAGACTAAAGAGAGTGAGTGTCAAGAATTGATAAGCTGACAAGAAAAAGAATTAGGAAAAACTATTAAAACTCTATGCAGACTTAATTTGAATCACCCAGCCCTGTGCACCTGTTAGCCCTGTGAGTTCCCAAACCCTAGCATTTCCTATAGGCTATCCCAACTTCCAGGCCTGGCTCAAGTTGCACATTCACACACTGGTCAGACTGGTGAGTTCCCCAAACCCAACATTCTCGGTTTGCTGCCCAACTCTTCCAGTCCTAGCTCAGCTCATGTACCTCACACCCATGTCAGTGTGATGAGTTTCCAAATCCCAGCATTACCTCTCCATTGTCCCACACTCCCAGACCTTCCCTACCTTCCCTCAGCCCAGATTGGTCAGTTCTATAGAAACTCGCCTGTCATTGCTGCCATCCCCACATACCCAGGCACAGCTGGGGTTGTGCGACCCGTGCATCAGCCTGACAGGCCCAGTCAAGAGATACATTTGCATGTTTTCTTGATTGCCATCAAATTGGACTCACCAACGTCTCTCCAATCAAAAATCAACACTGGCCTGTCCACTTACCCACTTCACTGCTCTAGAACTTCAGACTCAGAAGTTACACCTATCCCTAGCTGAACTGTGCCAACCCCTTATCGCCCATTCACACATCAACACAGATTGACGTGAAGACAGAACAGTAAGCACCTGTTCAACCACTCAGTTGAACTACAACCTGACAAGTTGGGGTAGCAGAGAACAAAGAGCCAAATACCTGCTCAGCAAAGGTGAGATCGGATATCCACACCATGGAATGCCAACAACAGCATAATTCCAGATGCCTGGGTTCCACAAAAACACAAACAACAGGAATAACCAAGAAAATATGTTTCCTCCAGAAATTAGCACTTCCATTGTAATGTTTCCTGAGAAAGGCAATCTAGTTGATGCACAAGGCAAATATTCCAATGTAGCAATTGTAAATATAATCAAGGAACTCAAAGAGGATAAATGAATAAAGGACTAAATGAAGATCACAGAAACACAAAGAGTTGAATGAAATACATAAAACATTCCAACACATAAACTAGAATTTAGTAGAGACAGAATCTCTGAAGAAAAGATATACTGAAACAAAAATTGAAATGAAAATCTCAGGAAGTCAGACAAAAAGCTCAGAGGAAAGCCTCAACAATGGATTGGGTCAGGTGTTAGAGAGACTATCAGATCCTGAAGACAAGGATTATTCAGTCAAAGAAAATGGTAAATCTAAAATGACCAAGAAGGGAATATGCAGGCCTATTAGACCAAACCCATGAATCACAGGTGTAGAAAAAGGAGAAGAAACCCAGGTTAAAGGTACAGAAAATATTTTCAAAAAAATCATAGACGGTAATAACCCCAAATATAAGGAAAAAGATAGCTATCAAGGTGCAAAGTTCATACAGAATACCAAGTAGACAGGAGCAGAAAATAAATTCTACATATCGTAAGAGTCATAGTCAAAGCACTAAATGTAGGCTGGGCATGGTAGTACAACAATACTTTTAATACCAGCACTCAGGAAGCAGAGGTAGGTGGATCTCTGTCAATTCATGGCCAGCCTGGTTTACACGGCAAATTCCAGGCTAGCCAGGGTTACATAGAGACACTCTGTCTAAAAAAAACAAAAAAATACCAAAAACAGAATCCACTAAATATACAGAGCAAAGAAAAGATTGAAATTGAAAGCTGTAAGAGAGAAAGATCAAGTCACATTTAAAAGTAGGTTCATCATAATAACAGCTGACTTTCCAAAGAAAGCTATAAAAGCCAGAAGGGCTTAGGCCAGTGTCCTACAAATGACGAAAGAACACAGACGTCAGCCCAGACTGCTATATCCAGCAAAACTATTGATTGTAATTGAAGAAAAAGGAAAATTTTCCCATATAAAAACAGATTTACGGAGTTTATGTCCACCAAGCTGGAATACAAAGGCTACTTGGAGGGGCACTTCAGTCTAAAGCAGCTAAACACAGTCAAGAGGACACAAAGAATAAATAAACAACTACAGGAGTTATTCAAAAGACATCTAAGAAAACATCACAACCACAACAACATGACAGGAATTAACAAACATTGATCAATAATAACTCTCAATATTAACAATCTCAATTCCCCAACAAAATGACATAGACTAAATGATTAGATTAGAAAATGAGATTCATCTTTTTGTTGCCTACAAGATATACACTTCAGCATCAACGACAGACACTACCTTAGGGTAAAAAGATGGGAAAAAAAAAGGATTCCAAGCAAACATAACTAAGAAGCAAGCAGATGTAGCTATTCTAATATCTGAAAAATTAGACCTCAAACTAAAATTAGTCAGATGAGGTAAGGAAGGATATTTCATATTCAACCAAGAAAAACCATGCCAAGAGGATATTACAATCCTAAATATGTAAGCGCCAAATACAAGGACAACGAGTTTCATAAAAGAAACACTATTATATCTAAAATCACTAATTGCAACACAGAGATAGTATGTGACTTCAATACCCAGCTCTCACCAATAGACAGGTCATCCAGAAAAACTAAATAGAAAAAATCTGGAGTTAAGTGACATAATAAACCAAATTGACCTAATATATATATTTAAAGAACATTCCACCCAAACACTAAAGAATTCACTTTCCCCTCAGCAGTGGGTGAAACTGTCTCCAAAGTCAACCTCATATTAGGAAACAAAATAAGTCTCAACAATTATAGGGAAATTGAAATAACATCCTCTATTCTATCTGACCATAAAGGAATAAAACTGGATATCAACAACAAGAGAAACAGGGGAAAGTCCACAAACTCATGGAAACCAAACAACACACTACTGAATGAAAACTGGGTCAAGAGATAAATCCAGAAGGAAATTTTTAAATTTCTAGAATCGAATGAAAATGAAGACACAGTGTGTCAAAATCAACGGCACACAATAAAGGCAATCCTTAGAGGACAGTTTATAGCACTAACTACCTACATCTGAAAATTGGAGACATCTCATATTAATAATTTAGTGATGTACTTAAAGACCAAAACAAGAAAAAACCAACACCCAAAAAGAGTAGATGCAAAAAGGTCATCAAAATCTCCTATTAATGAAATTACTAAAATAAAAAGAGAGGGAAACCAAGTTAATAAAATAGGAGATGAAAGGGGAACATTACAACAGATATTAAGGGAATACAGAGAATCCTAGGTATATACATAAAAACATATTCCACAAAACTGGAAAAAAATTTTAAAAGGACAAATGTCAAGATGTGTATTACCAACCAAAGTTAAACCAAGACAAAGTAAACAGTTCAAATAGACCTGTAACCACCAATGAGAAAGAAGCAGTAATTAGAAATCTCCAAACTAAAACATAAAAACAAAACCCCAGAGCTAGATGGCTACAACACAGAATTCTACCAGACCTACAAAGAAGAACAATTCCAGTACTCTTCAAATTATTTCATGAAACAGAAAAGGAAGGAATACTTCCAAAATCCTTTTTGTAAAGTTGGTATTAGCCTAATCTCAAAAGCAAATGAAGACCAATGAAAAGGAAAATTACAGGCCAATCTCTGATGAACAGATGCAAAAGTTCTCAATAAAAATGCTTGCAAACCAAATGCAAGTGCACGTCAAAAAGATTATCCACAGGCACTGGAGGAATGGCTCAGAAGTTAAGAGCACTGACTACTCTTGCAGAGGATCTAGGTTTTGTTCTCATTACCCACATGGCAGCTAACAGTGGTCTATAACTCCAGTTCTAGATGATCAAATACCCTCCCCTGGCCTATGTGGACATTGCATACATATGGTGCACCTGCAAACATGAACCAACACACATGTAAAATTTTTTCAAAGATTATCTACCATGACCAAGTTGGTTTTATCCCAACGATGCAGGGATGGCTCAACATATGTAAATTCATAACTGTAACTCACCACCTAAACAAACTCAAGGACAAAAAACATGTGCATCTCATTAGATGCGGAAAGTGCCTCCGACAAAATCCAACACCCCTTCATGATAAAAGTCATGGAGAATCTAGAGATGCAGAGGACATGTCTTAACACAATAAAGACAATATACAAGCCCACAGCCAACATCATACTAAATGGAGAAAAACTCAAAGCATTTCCACTGGAATCAGAAAAGAGGCAAGTATGTCCACACACTCCATTCCTGTTCAATACAGAGCTTCAAGTTCTAGCTAGAGCAATGAGATAAATGAAGAAGATAAACAGGATACAAATTAGAAAGGAAGCAGTCAACATAATATTAGCTGCAGTGATACAATTCTATACCTAAACGACCCTAAAGACCACCAGAAAACTCTTAGAGCTGATAAATACATTCAGAATGTAGGAGGATATAAAATTAATCCACAATAGTTCAAACCTTGTCTATAATAACAAATATACTGAGAAATCAAAATAAAAACAGGAAAAGGATCTTATTCACATAGGCCTTTTTTTTTTTTTTCGTCTTTTTGAGACAAGGTCTCCCTGTGGGATCAGCTGGCCTGGATTCAATAATGGAGACCAGGCTGGCTTCAGACTCACAGAGATCTGCCTGCCTCTGCCTCCCAAGTGCTGGGATTAAAGATGTGCACCACCACGCCCGGCTCACAATAGTGTTTTTAAAAATCTTGGAATATGGGGCTGGAGAGATGGCTCAGCGGTTCAGAGCACTTGATTGCTCTTGCAGAGGACCTTGGTTCGATTCCCAGCTCCCACATGGCAGCTATGAACCATCCTTAACTCCAGTTCCAGGGGAATCCAACACCCTCTTCTGACCTCTGTGGCACTGCATGACACAGTTGGACTCACAAATACGCTAACAATACATTCATACACATAAAATAAAAATAATAAGCCTCACCTCCCTCTGCTTCCCTGGACTTTATCCCAGAGATGCAGGGATGGTTCAATACACATAAGTCAATAAATACACATAAGCCCATATAAATAGGCTCAAACACAAGAAACACATGGTCATCTCAATAGATGCTGAGAAGGCCTTTAACAAAATTCAATATGCATTTAT
This sequence comes from Nannospalax galili, assembly GCF_000622305.1. Classification (NCBI taxonomy): domain Eukaryota; kingdom Metazoa; phylum Chordata; class Mammalia; order Rodentia; family Spalacidae; genus Nannospalax; species Nannospalax galili. The sequence continues at coordinate 2,882,232 of NW_008341028.1, read as the reverse complement.
GTTCAAAGTCCTGGAGGGAATTGGACTGGAAGGAACATACCTAAACATAATCAAAGCCATATGTAACAAACCCACAGCCAACATCATTCTAAATGGAGAAAAACTGGAAGCATTTCCATTGAAATCAGGAACCTGACAAAGGCTGTCCACTATCTCCACTTCTCTTTAACACAGTACTTGAAACTCTTGCAAGAGAAATAAGACAATAGAATGAAATTAAAGGAGTAATAATTGGAAAAGGAGAGATCAAATTATCCCTTTCTCTAGATGATATATTATATCTAAGAGACACCAAAAATTCCACCAGAAAATCCTAGAAATTATTAACATGTTCAGTAAAATGGCAAGTTACAAAATTAACCTATAAAAGTCTGTAGCCTTTCTATAGACAAAAACAAGCAATCAGAGATAGAGTACATGGAAACTCTCCCGTTCATAATAGCTGCAAAAAAAATAACATATCTCAGAATAAACCTAACCAAAGATATTAAAGATCTCTACAATGAAAATATTAAATCTTTAAAGAAAGAAATTGAGGAAGACATCAGAAGATGGAAGGACCTCCCATGCTCATGGATTAGAAGAATTAATATTGTGGAAAATGACCATCCTACCAAAACTCATTTATAAATTCAATGCAATGCCAATCAAAATCCCCATGATATTTTTCACAGAATTGGAAAAAAACATCCTAAGATTCATATGGAAGCACAAAATACCTTGGAGAGCCAAAGTAACACTAAGCACTAAGAGCAATGCTGGGAGGATTACTATACCAGATTTTAAGCTGTATTACAGAGCTATAGTCATAAAAACAACACGGTACTGGCACAAAAATAGACCCATAGATCAATGGAACAAAATTGAAAACCCAAATATGAGTACATGCAATTTCAGCCACCTGATATTTGACAAAGGGGCCAAGAACATTCACTGGAAGAAAGACAGCATGTTCAGCAAATGGTGCTGGCAAAACTGGATCTCCACCTGTAGAAGAATGAAACTAAACCCCTATCTTTCACCTTGCACAAAAGTCAATTCCAAGTGGATCAAAGACCTCAATGTAAAGCCTGAAACTCTGAAACTGTTAGAAGGAAACATTGGGAAAAACCTACAAGATATAGGTGTAGGAAAGGATTTTCTAAACTGGACATCAACTGCTCAGGAAACAAGGTCAAGAATTAACAAATGGGATCTCATTAAACTAAAAAGCTTCTGTATATCAAAGGAGGCAACCAGGGAAACAAACAGAAAACTCACACAATGGGAGAAAAATCTTCACCAGTGACACATCTCACAGAGGTTTAACATCCAGAATATATAACGAACTCAAAAAACAGAGAATCAAGACAAGAAGTAACCCAATTAAAAGATGGACTCAGGAGCTGAACAGAGAGTTCGCAAAAGAAGTAAAGATGGCTAAGAAGCATCTTAAAAGATGTTCAGCATCACTAGTAATTAGGGAAATGAAAATTAAAACCACTTTAAGATTTCATCTTACCCCAGTCAGACTGGCTACAATTAAGAGAACAAATGTTACCAAACGTTGGAGAAGACATGGAGAAAACGGAACACTCATTCACTGCTGGTGGAAATGCAAACTCATGCAATCACTTTGGAAAGCAGTGTGGAGAACCCTCAAAAAACTCAAAATGAACCTACCACATGATCCATTGATACCACTCTTTGGCATTGACCCAAAGAACTCCTCATACTGTAGAGATACCTGTATATCCAAGTTTGTTGCTGCTGTCTTCACAATAGCTAAGAAATGGAAACAACCTAAATGTCCTTTAACTGATGAATGGTTAATAAAAATGTGGTACATCTACTCAATGGAATTCTAAGGACAAGGGTAAGGAAACAGTGAGGTAAAGGAAAAGAAATAACCTGAAGGAGAAGAATAGTAGGTAACAGGCCTTAATAAGGGAGATATGAATAAAAAATGGGTTAGTTTAAGGGAGGGGGGAGGGAAGGGTATACAAGGAACCTAGAGGATAAAGGGAAAGAAGGAGCTCAAGAGAGATACGACCATAGGCAAAGGGTATTATTAAGGGAGAAAGGGGAAAATGGGGGCACCTTAAGTGGGAAAACCATGATGGAGGGGTGAGACAGTGCGAGAGATAGATAATGCCTAGCTAGTTTTAAAAACCAGAGGGAACCATATTAGTCCAACAACCTACTGACAAATTATATATAGCAGATCAAGAAATATATGTCTAGGCAAGGTTTATCTGAAAATAATTGGTCTTTGCCCAAGATTTATCTACATGGCACACAGTAATTAAAAGTACCAGACTGGTGGAACTAGCCTTCTTGGATGTTTAACAGACATACTTTGAGGCCCATACTAATTTTTTCAGAGGGACATAAAGGACAGTTTTTGTTCCCTGCCCTCCTAGGTTGACTAGTTCCAGGGGACTATGAACATCTCCCAAAATGTCCTGTAATTGTGGTGGGTCACCTGTCCTCTTGATCAAGGAGGCTAAGGAGACCCCACGAGATGGATGTGGACCAGTGCCCAGTCTACAAAGAGGAGGGTCAACACAGAGGAAACATTTTCTCCATGCTTCCAAGCGAAGCCAGCCGTGGTCGAGCAGAACCTTTGACTTATCTTCACATAGGCAGAACTGGTAAAAGAAAGGAGCCAGGGGCTCCTCCCAAGCCCATGTGACCCCTAAAGAACAGATCCTCAAACGTCCTTAAAAGTAAAAATAAATTGATTTATCAGGGCCAACTGTATGACCTTAAACACCCAAAAGGAAAGTATAACCAAAGGGGCCAATATAATTTTTTTATAAGAGTCCATATGTATAGCTAAAGGTTACATAACAAGCAACAATGCCAGATAGGAGATACCTTCTTTTGAGTTGTTGGCCAGGGTGGCCCAAGGGACTCCCAGATAGTAACCAGCATAGAACTGGGAAAATGAACAGCAGACCCCAATCTTATCTAAAGGAGTATTGACAACCAATTGCTGCTAGATGAGGAACAGCTGACCTTCCTCAAACAAAGACCTCTAGATAGGCTGACTAGATTCAACAGATGGACAAGTAGTGGGGAACGGCTGGGGATGACATCACAGTGGACAGTAGCAGGGCTAACAGAGTATAAGGGCTCTAGTGGGAGAAGGGAGACTATGGGAGGGTGCCATATGGGAAGTGGGTATACAGTTGAATAAGATGGTTTGGGATGTTCTTTGTGATA
>NW_008341028.1:2854150-2878981 GCF_000622305.1 Nannospalax galili | reverse complement strand
CTCTGCCTCCTGAGTGCTGGGATTAAAGGCATGCACCACCACACCCAGCAACAATCAACAAATTTTATAAAATGAATTATATTTGAGGAGGAAGCATAAAAATTTACGTCATGTTAATTAGTAGATATGATAAACATTACCATTGAAATCTACCCAATGACTTTATAGATAGTGCCAAGGACCAAGGATCTGAGTGCAACCATGACTAGTAATAATCAGATACATACAGATTAGAGATAGCATGTGCCAGCATCTCAGTATTATTAGCAGAAACAATTTTTCTGTAAGAAACAGTATATTTTAAAATGAAATGGAGATCTTTTTTAAAGGTTAAAAACTCATTCAATTTTATGTCTTCCAGGGCTTATACTGAGTTCAATATTGTGTAACTGTATTAATTCAACAGCGAACCTAAAAATTTCATAGCCACTTTTGAGAGATGTATCTTTGATCTGAATGCTGTTAATGAGTATGTTAAAGCTGTAATGAAATGCTTCTTCTAAAAATAAATAAGTAAAAAAGAAAAATAATAAGTAAATTTTTTTTTTAATCTTGGAATAAGCGTCTGGAGAGATGGCTCAGTGGTTAAGAACACTGGTTGTTCTTGCAGAAGACCCAGGTTCGAATCCCAGCACCCACATGGCAGCTAACAATTGTTCTTAACTCCAGTTCCAGGGGGATCCGGCAGCCTTTTTTATCCTCTGCAGGCATTGCAGGACTCAGGTGCACTTACCTACATGCAGGCATAACACTCATACACATAAATTTTTTTTTAATCTTGGAATAAATCTAACCAAGGAAGTGAAAGGCTTGCATAATAAAAACTTCAAGAGTTTGAAGAAAGAAATTGAAGACACTATATGAAGTTGGAAAGACCTTCTGTGCTCATGAATCTACAGTGTATTTGTTACATTCCTATTGCTGTGATAAAACACCATGCCCAAAGCAATCGATAGAAGAAAGAGTTTATTTGGGTTTATGGTCCCAAAGGGATTAGAGTCAATCATGGTGGCATGGCATGGCATCGGGAGAGCAAGGCATTTGGGGCAGAAATCTGAGAGTTCATATCTTTAATGGCAAACGTGAAGCAGAGAGCTATCTGGAAGTGGGACCAGGTTATGAACTCTTTCTTATTGAATTTTCATGTATTTCATACAGAATACCTCAAATAATCTTTTTGGGGTTTTTTTGGTCTTTTTGAGACAGGGTTTCCCTGTAGTCCCAGCTGTCCTGGAACGCACTATGTAGACCAGGCTGGCCTTGAACTCACAGAGATCCACCTGCCTCTGCCTCCCTAATGCTGGGATTAAAGGTGTGTGCCACCACGCCTGGCAGAATATCTCAAATAATCTTAATCATCTTTATACCCCTATCCTCACTGGCACCCACCCAGAGCCCCCACCCCCCACTGGAACCCAAATACTCTGTCATCTGTGTTAAGGCCCATTGTGTCAAGTAAGTGTCCCTGGATGTTCCCCAGTGAAACTCCATCCACTGAGGTCTAGTCAGCCTATCTAGAGTACCTTGTTTTAGGAAGATCAGCTCTTCCTCAACTAGCAGTAATCAGTTGCCAATATTTCTTCAGTTGAGATTGGGGTCTGCTGTTCACTTCCCCAGTTCTATGCTGGGTTTTTGTCTGCCTGAGTCTGCGTAAGTGATGTGCTTCCTCCAGGAGGGCTGTACGACCTTCCCCAAGCACTGCCACAAAATGATGAAGTGTTCATATAGTTGAGCCTATGGAGTACATTTCTTATTCAAAACACCACAGGTAGGATTAATATTGTGAAAATGGCCATCCTACCAAAAGCAGTCTACAGACTCAATGCAATCCTCTTTAAAATTCCAACACAATTCTTCACAGGAATTGAAAAAATATTCTTAAATTTCATATGGAAACACATACACACATAAACAACAACAACAAATTAACAAACAAACATAATGACCAAAAGAATCCTAAACAATAAAAAAGAAGAGCTGGAGACTCTTCCATCCCTGATTTCAAATTACACTACAGAGCTATAGAAATAAAAACAGCATGGTACTGGCATAAAAACAGAGACATTGCCACACACTTGTAGCTACTTAATTTTTACAAAGATGCCCAAAATACACATTGGAGAAAAGATAGCATGTTCAACAAATGATGCTGGTCAAACCAGATAGCTACATGCAGAAGAATGAAATTAGATCCCTATCATACCACACAAAATTCAACTTCAAATGGATCAAGGACTTCAACATAAGATCTGATACCTTGGGGCTAGAGAGTTGACTCGGAGATAAGAGTACTGGCTGCTCTTGCAGAGGACCTGGGTTTGGTTCCAAAACCCATGTGATGGCTAGCAACCATCTGAAACACCAATTCCAGGTGATCCAGTACCTTCTTCTGGCCTCCCCGGGCATTGCAAATGCAAGGGTGCACCTATATACATGCAAGCAAAACATTCATACACATAAAATAAAAATTAATTAATTAATTAAATAATTTAAAATTTATAAAGACCCAATGCCCTGAATCTGATCATAAAGAAAGTAGGGTATACACTGGAACTAACAGGCACAGGAAAGGACTTTCTGGACAGGATGCCCAACAACATAAGCATTAGCTTCAACAATTGTCAAATGGGACCACAAAAAACTCCTGTATAAGAAAGGTCTGTACAAGTGAAGAGGCATCCTACAAAATAGGAAATAATCTTTACCAGGCATACATCTGATAGAGGGTTAGTATATAGAATATTCAAAGTACTGAAAAAACTAAACAAATAAATAAACCAAATTAAAAATGGAGGTAAGGAGCTAAGCAGATGGTCCTTGAAAGATGAAACAAAAATGGCTGAAATTTTAAAAAAAATATTCAACATCTTTAGCCATGAGGGAAATGCAAATTACAAGTACTTTGACATATCATCTTACCCCAAACAGAATGGATAAAATCCAAAAAACAAATGATAACAAATGCTGGTGACGGATGGAGAATGCAGAATACTTATTGACTGCTGATGGGAGTGCAAATGGGGTGCCCACTATGAAAATCAGTCTGGAGTTTCCTCAGAAAGCTAGAAATACAACTACTACATGATCCAGCTACAGCCTCTTGAGCATATACCCAAAGGACTCTATATCCTACTACAGAGATACCTGCTTATCCATGTTTGTCGCTGCTCTATTCATAAGAGTAGGCAATGAAAACAACTAAGATTTCCATCAACTGATGGATGAATAATGAAAATATTGTACATTTACACAATAGAATATTATTCAGCTGTTAATAAAAATGAAATTATGAAATTTTCAAGTAAGAAAATGAAACTAAAGACAATCACTCTGAGTGAGGTAACCCAGACCCAGAAAGACAAATATCACATGTCCTCTCTTTTTGTGGATGCGGGCTTTGAATCTTTAGATATATGTGTTTCAATTGAAAAAACCATAGAGGTCAGGAAACTAATAAGGAGCCACCTTGGTAGAAGGCTTCATGGGATAGGAGATAGAATGCAGTGATATAAAGGGGGAAATGGGAATCATAGAATAGGAAGGGTTAAATGGGTTGGGAATGAAAGGGCAAAATAGAGGAGGGAATATGGGGAGAGATAACTGTTACTAGGGCCTTTTCAAAAAGTCATATGGAAGTATACTACTATAGAAATGTCTTAAAATATATACAATATAAAAAGAGTTCAAATGGAATCACCCTATAATGAAGCGGGAGGGGGGCAATACCCTTACCAGATACCACAGGCTAGCAAATAAAAAGCCCAGTGCCAGGAATGGACTCCCTCTTTTGGAGTTACTGAAAAGAGGGTTCCCATAAACTCTCAAAAAAAAAAAACAACAAAAACTGGCTATTGCCTTTGCTCTCAGTTACCCACCAGAATTTGATGCTAAGACCCTGTTGTTGAAAACACTACATATGCAGTCATAGAACAAACATGGAGAAATCAAGTTAGTATTGATCTCGAAACTCCATCTCTACTAGCTAGATTCATAGTGCTGGAAGCTGCTATGTATGTTACTAAAAGAAGAAAGTAACAATTCCCCCACTGAACCATGGGAACACAGTAACAACTGGCCTGGCAAGATAATTCCCACAGTTGCTGTAGTGGTATGAATATTATGGGAGTAACCAGCCTTTCTCATTGGCTTTAAGACCCACTTCACAAATGGATCCTGTACCTGGCACTGTTATCAGGGCCAAGAACCTGTAACTAGACAGGTCACGGACTGTGAGGGAGAACCTACCACTATTATTCTGCTAAATAGACATAGTGTTACGTCAACTCCTCATGACTTATTATTATACCCATAGATTAGAGCATCTCTCAAGTCTTACCAGAGAACCTTGTTTGTTCAGCAGATGGCAATCAACACAGAGACCCACAACTGGTCCACATGCTCATCCCTGAAAGGGACACCTATATCACACCCTTTCCTTCCAAGGTTTAGTGGTCATTGCGGAAGCGAGGGGGAGAAAGATTGTAAGAGTCAGAGGTAGTAGATGAATACAAGGAAACCATGTTTTCTTTGCACATATGAACACACGGTACTTGGGACAGCAGTACAAGAGCTGCACAAGCCCAAGCCAGATAAAAATTCTGTGTGGGGGAGGAGGGGAGAATCCCCAGACCTCATTAAGGAACTAATGGCAATTGATAGCTGGTGGGAGAGGGAGAGACAGCTTCCTTTAAGGGTGTGACACTGGGTAGATTTGATGAGGCTCAAAGGAATGGACCCAAATGCAAGAGCATTTGGGGAACACAAATTAGACTAGATAAGCCTATAAAAAATAATAGAGAACATGAAGTGAGGGGACAGTAGGACGGGGGTAGAGATGGGGAGGAGGTATGAATATGATAAAAATATATGAAATTCTCAAGGAATCAATTAGAATATTTTTTAAAACCTCTGTATTTAGGGAACAGATTTTAATTACACAATTTAGATACAAGCATTCTACTCTTAGAAAACCCTGTGTGGTTTTATTACAACATTTTGCAACAAGTGATATTAATAGCGATGACAAAGACCACTTAATTGGTGTGAGTATACTCTGGCAAAAAGGCAAAGAAATGATTAGTGCTCATCTTTAGCACAATTTTCATTAAAAATGGCTCTTTCAAATGTGGTTCTTTAAAAAGTAACACCTAACTTGATTTATTACACAATTCTATATCTCATTCCCTGGGGGGTCAGGTTTTCTCAGCCTTAAAGGTTGGTAATAAATAAGGCTACTGATTCCAAGAAGAACTTCCAAGCCTCCTAGATTGAGGACATGCCAGCCTAATAGCTTGTAAAGTGCAGTCCTTGTGATCCCGCTAAATTGTGCATTTGTAAATTCCTGTGGGGCTGATTTATGACTCCATAGAACTTTACTACTTATTTACCTATTCTCAGTTTCCTAACTGAGATGTTAAATATAACTAAGATTTAGCATTCAAAGACTAACATTAGCAAGCTTACTGACTTTATCAAAGATTCTAAATCAGTATTCTCCTAAAAATATGGCTGTCACCCAGGGCTCTGACTCTACAAACATCCTGCGTCTGTGCACATACAGATTATAAAATTTCCAGTTGGGAGGGGAAAAGGTATGTTATTAATTTGTCATTTTTGCTGCCTGAATCAGCTGTAATGTTTAATTGCTGCTATTTTTACATTTATAAATATAAATTACTTTTAACCTGTTATTAATACATTGTGTTGTGGTTGACTGGTTAATCCTACAGAATGGTGAGACATAGTTGCATCAAGAACATTTCTGACATAAAACTTCCAATTACTGGGCTTTAGCAAATGCAGGCACTATATTCCAAACATGACTCGCTCCCCATCACTGAAACATGTACAGAAACTATCCCATACCTCATTTTGCACAATGCCTATAAATTTGCATTGTTTATTCTCTCAAGTTAACTATGAACAAGTTACTTTACTTTTTTAAGTTTATAGAGCACAGTTTCATAATATAAAACCTTGAATGAGAACTGATCATTTTAATCTATACTGTAATAAATAAATCTTATATGCTATATTATTTACTTTTCTGCTGCTGTGATAAAGCATCATGATCAAGGAAACCTATAGAAGGAAGAGTTTATTTGGCCTACAGTTCCAAAGGGTAAGAGTCCAGCATGGCAGGAGGCATGATGGCAGAGCTGGCCAGAGAAGAAACCTGAACATTCACATCTTTAAGCAGGCACAGGAAACAGAGAGACTGAAACTGGAAATAGGATCTGGCTATGAACTCACAAAGCCTACCTCAAAGTGACATGCTTCCTCTAGCATAGCCATACTGCCTAAACCTCCACAGACAGTGCTAACTATTCAAATACTTGGAGCCTATGGGGAACATTTTCACTCAAACCATCACATTCCACTCCCTGGTCCCCATAGATTCATGGCCATATCATAAGGCAAATGACATTTAGTCCAACTTTAAAAGTCCCAATAGTCGTTTCATACTCTCAACACTATTCAAAATCCCAAAGTCCAAAGTCTTTCCTAAATCTCAAGGCAATCTCTTAACTGTAAACCCTTGCAAAATCAAAAGGCAAATTACATACTTCCAGCATACAATGTCACAGAATACACATTTCCATTCCAAAGAGGAGGCATGGAGACATATTGAAGAAATACTGGACCAAAAGAAGACAGAAAAACCAACATATCAAACACCAAATCCTGTAGATCCATGTCCAATGTTGAAAAATTTAGTTCCAGAGGGTTTAAATGGCCTGGCCTCTCCGGTTTTCCTGCCTACAACATACATTTCTCTCTTAAGCTGGTACCACTCCCTGTATACAACTCTCCTCTCTTGGCAGATGTCTCATAGCTCTGGCATCTTCAACCTCTTGGGGTCTCTACTACCAATCAAGTTTGACCTTAATAAGGAGATTAGAACCATTAAGGTAAGGCCTCCAGATTTGCACTTAAATAACGCAGAGTGCCCCCAGGGCAAGACCCCATTCCTGGTACCAACTTCTGTATTAGTTACTTTTATGTTGCTGTGATAAAAACACCATGACAAAAGGCAACTTAAAGAAGGAAGAGTTTGGGTCTGGAGAGATGGCTCAGCAGTTAAGAACATTGGCTGTTCTTGCAGAAGACCCAGGTTCAAATCCCAGCACCCACATGGCAGCTAACAACTGTCCATAACTCCAGTCCACTCCAGTCCCAGGGGATCTGACAGCCTCTTCTGACATTCGCAGGTATTGCACGATCAGATGCACTTACCTACATTCAGGCAATACACGTATACACATAAAATAAAAATAAATAAATTTCTTTTTAAAAAGAAGGAAGAGTTTATTTGGCTTATGGTTCCAGAAGGATAGGGGTTCATCATGTCAGAGAGGCATGGTGGCAGAGGTGACCACAGCAGAAAGCAGAGGGCTCACATCCTCAAGCAGGCACAGGAAGCAGAAAGACCAAAACTGTAAATGGGATCTGGCTATGAATTCGCAAAGGACGCCCCAAAGAGATGTGCTTCCTTCGGCAAGCTCATGCCTCCTAAACCTCTGCAAATAGTGCCAACCAACTGGGGCCAAGTATTCAAATACATGGAGTCTATGGGGGACATTTCCATTCAAACAATCATAGCTTTTCCTTCTGTCATTCTTTGCTACCCCAAAATTATTTTCTATTAAAAAGTGGTAGTTGGAGACAGTCTAAGGTGTTTTTACTCACCTCAGAGTGCTGGAGTTTCTACGTAAGAGGCAAAAGTCGAGAGAGAGAGAGAGAGAGAGAGAGAGAGAGAGAGAGAGAGAGAGTTCTAAATGGCCAAAATCATACTGTTCTCCAGAATGAATCATTCTGTGTAGATGCCAGGTAACTAAAGTTGTGCGTACATGGAGACCTATCCAAAATATTTTTGTCCATGAGCTTCATAAACAAGCTGTCAACAAACATGTGTGGCTCTGTTTTCCCTGCGAAGGGAATCTCCTAACTCGGCTGGCTGATCATCTGACTCTGCAGACAATTTACTTCTGGATAATTTTAACCAGGCCAAGCTTTTCTGCTGGCCAAAGGAGTGTAGTAACTTTCATTCCCCAGAAGGAGCTGTTCTGCCCTCAGCACAGGATGCTCTGAGCAGCTTGCTCCCCACCTCAGAAGCCCAGCTTGAATTCTTGCCTCTGTTCCAGACTGACTCACAGGCATTTTTGAGCCGGTCTTGTTCTTGCTTGCTGTCTTCGGTTGCAGCATGCTGCCTTCTGCCTCGGTTTCGTCTTTCAGTCTTCCCTTTATCTTTAATATTATAAATGAAACAAATCATGTTCTCTTTGATTCAGCACCTTCACTCCAGCTTGTATGCTACCTTGAGGATTTTCTGTGTGTTTAGTGATCAATGTTTATACCTTCAGTAAAAGATCTGTTTTATGGGCAGGGCATCCTACCCATTTGTAAACGGTGTTTTAGTTCAGCTATGGTACTTAGCGCAAGAGTCACTCACACCTGCAGCTAATCCTCTAACAATATGAATCCTGGTCATATACAAAAATCTATCTGTTAAAGTTTGGGTGTGACTTGAATTCCTCCCCAAAGGTTCATAGTTGGGTGTTTGGTCCCCTCTGTGGCAGTGTTGGGAGACAGAAGAAGCTTCAAGAGGGAGGGCCTAGTGGAAGGCGATTAGGTCATTGAAGCAGTGCCACTGGAAGGCAGTAATATAGCTCTCACAGGAGCCTGGTTAGTTCCAACAAGAGTGGAAAGTTACAAAGAAGAGCAAACTACCTCCTGAATCAATAGAGTTCTGCCTTATCATGTGATCTTCTCTATACATTCTCCAACCACTGTGATGCTGTCTGCTATGAGGCCATCATCAGAGGCCGAGCAGATAAATAAAGCTAATCTTGATCTCTCATCCCCTCAAACTATAAGCTAAATAAATATCTTTTGGGGGGCTTCCTAGGTGGCTAAGCTGGTAAAGTCACTTGCCTCCTCACAAACCTGACAACCCCAGAACCCATGTAAAGATATAAGGTGAGAACCAACTCTCCAAAGTTGTCTCTGACCTCTATAGGCACAGGGTGGCATGTGTACCCCCTCACACACATCATGCACACACAATGATAGTTATTATTACTATTGCACCTATTTTCTTTATAAAGTACCCAGTCATGTGCCATCCAGTTGACTAGCTTCACCCCTGCTAGTCTGGTTTCCAGTCCTGTGAAGCTTGAGGAGGTGGTCACTCATAGTAAAGAGATGTCTACCTCAGTGTTCTGCTTGAGCCAGATCTTGGCCCTAAGTCAGGGGTCATAGTATGGACAAGACAGGGAGAGATGAAACTTTTTTTAAATAATTTATCATTTTTATTTTATGTGTACAAGTGTATTGCCTGCGTGTATGTGAGTGCACCCGTATTGTATCATGCAATGCCTCGGAGGTCAGAAGAGGGCTTCGGATTCCTCTGGAACTGGAGTTAAGGATCGTTCATATCCACCATGTGGGTGCTGGGAATCGAACCTGTGTCCTCTGCAAGAGCAGTTAGTGCTCTTAACCACTGAGCCATCTCTCCAGCCCCAAGATGAAACATTTTACTTCCTTACTTTTGTCAATTTTTTTTTTAAGCAGAAATGGATGGATGGGTGGTTGGATGAATGGATATGGATAAGCGACCAATTTTTGTTCTTAAGTCCATCTCCGCTAACCTCACATTTTATGAAAATTCCTCATGTGAGCGAATATTTTGAGAAATATTTGTACAGTTATGCATAATTTTAGAAATTTTAGTGAGAAGTTAGAAATGAAAAAGAAAAATAAGCCATGTTTTAAAATATAGTTAATGTGGTATTTAAATTGAAAGCAGAGACCTTCTATTTTTAATGTTTATTTCACCATCCTTTCACAACAACCAGAAAAGAACATTTTAAAGAGTTCTAAAAACTGAAGTTCATAAGTAACCTTCTAGAAAGTTCTAGAGGCATTCCTAAACATTACTAGTAGGCCTATTTATTTGGAACTAGAGTGAGAAGCAAAACAGGTTTAGCCTTTGAAATGTAAATTCGCCTCTCACAAAGTAGGTAGGAAGAAAGCACAGACCTCTCCCTCAGTCCTCTACTAGCTGAGACATAATGTTTTATAATTGATGAAAAAGACCACCCGTCCTTAGAGCAATCACCCGCCAAGGCACATGTCTGCACCGACCAAGTGCTCTCCGTGTTCAACTCCTTATTAGCTCTCTTTTGCTTGTGGCTGAAGTTCCAACCCACTAGAGAACAAGTTCTGTTTCAAGGGTAGGGCATCCTGTATACTCACAGGGGACTTTGTTAGAAAGCTCTAGTGCTAAACTGAAGAGCCACTTCAACCTACGGCAAATTCTGTCTGATATGAATCAGAGGCATCTACAAAACCTGAGTGGGACTCCTCTCATTTGTGTGCTAGGCCAACAAAAGCAGCAGAAGAGGACAGATTTGTCTGTGTGTGATTATTTCTCTTCATGTAAACTGCTGCAGGTGGGAGCAAGACAAGACGAGCCCAGGAGAGACACCTGGGCCGAGTGAGAGCTCCTGTTTATGCAGAATATAAATATTTCCTTTATTCTGAGAAAACACACAGAGCAGGTGAATGTTTCAACTGAATCCAGAAGAAGTAAAATAAATGCCTGTCAGAAAGAGACTGATGGAGCGCCTTACCTTCTTCTCAGCCACTCCACTTAGACGAAGCCTGCACAGGCTCAGACACTAAGGGCTGGGGGAGTAATTTTATTAAATGATAATAAAGAGAAACGGCTCACAGTAGTGGCCTGGAATCTACAGGTGATGGAGAGCCCACTGGCAAAAAAACAGCAGCAACTAGAAGCTAGAGTCGCACATCAACTCTGAGAACAGCTTTTGACAGAAAGTCCAGCAACATGTCAAAGGCTGCTTAGTATTCTCCATAAGACAGGAATTCATAGCTCCCAGGAAAGGAAGAATAATCTTGCACAGATAAAGAAGGGATAGAACCAACAGCTTGGGAAGCAGACTGAGAAGTAAGCTGAAAGCTTCACAGCACCAACTCATTAACGTGAGAGCTGTGGGCATCATGTGGAGTGCACACAGGAGGAGGTGATTAAGAACAATGACAGTACAAAAGGTCATTTTATTCTTCACAATTTTCTGCATTATCTATGTTTTCTACACTAAGCATTCTGTTATAAATCAAAAAAAATTAAAAGTAATGACTAATGCTGTGTTTTAATTATAAAAGCAACATAATAATGTAATAGAAAAACTTAAGAAAGACACACGGCCCAACCCCCCAATACCATTCTGTGGACTCTCTTCCTCACTTCTTTTGCATTTATGTTGTATATGTTTTTAAATGTCACACATGCATTTTTCACAAAATTTTATTACTTCAGGATTTATGTTCATTTTATTTTTTATAGTTCTTGGGCAATTTTAGACAACGCATACTGGCCATCTCACTACCCACCAGCTCCCATCTCCCTGGCATCCCTGTCCACCACATCTTCTCCTCACAAATCTCTCACTAATGTTCATGTCTATTCATTTTGCTTTACGGCTCACAAAGTTTAACCAGGGATGTCTGTGTGACCAGGGGTTTGGAACTACCTAGTGGAGCCTGGTGGGCTCAGCAAGAGGGTATACAGTGAAAGACAGTGATTCTTCTTCCCCTAAAATCCATCAATAACCAGCAGTTCAGGCTTAAAAGGCAGGGTCCTATGAGCCACCCCTGCTTCCATCCTGATTATTGACAGGGCCAGTCTGGTGTGGATACAGTTGTTGTGGGCTCATGATTACAGTGCTCATATTGAGTCTAGAGGGTGATGTTTCGCAGTCCTTCACTCGTCTTCTGCCTTCACATAGTTCCTGCTTCCTCTTCCTCAGTGTTTCCTGAGCTTATTCTCAGCATCTTGGCACCCTGAGTCAACTGCCATTCCCTGGAAGGAGAGACTTCTCTGATTAGCTGGAAGCAATTTTTGTCCATGGGTAGAAGAGTAGATGTTTTTTAAGGTAATTTGCTGTTTTGTCAATTTAGTTAAAAACAGTACTGGCCCTATGACCTCCGCAGATCTGGGTTGTTAGTTGAGCTTTCGGTGCCAAGGATGGTTCCCCATTCCTGTCTCTGAGGAATGGACTTCAAATCCAACCAGAGGGAGGTTGTTTATCCCCACCATAGTCAAGTCTCTATTTTATAGGCAGGCATAACTTGCCCAGCAGGTATGCATCTGGTTCACAAAGTTCACAGCTGGGCAAGACCCACGATGCCTTTTCTGCCCTAGCAGTCGGGTCAGCACCCTTCAGTGGTTTGAATGGCCGCCAGCAGGGAGGAAGCTGCCAGCTTAGTTCTAGGGTATTGTCTCTGTATCTTCCAAGGGGTTCAGTGCCTTCTGTAATATGATCTTATCTTCTAGTTCTGGTAGGCAGCCCAGAGGACTGACAAGACCTTATATTGTTTCAGGGCTTCCCTGACCCACTCCTGTGACAGTATCTCACTCCTGGGACTGTAAACTATGTTCTAGGCTGGTGCCATTCAGCCATTACTCTACAATCTTTATGAGTGTTCATGTAATGGTTGCAAAACCTGCCACTGAAAAATTATTGAGTAGTAAGTATGCTTACCATTTCTCTCACTGATGGATAAGCAACTGACTTTCAAATTGTTTAGATTATGAATGATGATAAACATTTTTGCATAAACAGTCTTTTAATGTTCTTGAATTAGTTACTTAGATTCTTTAACTCTAACAGCACCTCTTACACATGAGGAATTAAAATTATTTCCATTTGACAGAAGAAATTCAGCCTTAAAGAAGCTAAGTAACTTGCTCCAAGTCTCACACGGTGAATGACAGAATCAAGTTCATATACTCAGTCTGCAGGGTCACTTCACGCTGCCACTTGGCTTTCGAAACTGGCACCTCACTGATGAGCATTGTCAGCAGCCATGCCTAATAGTCTCCATTTCATGGAAGCCTTACTAACAACTGAGTGTTTAAATTTTGTATAATTTAAGAGAGAGGGAAGAAAAAGATACCAAATCTTTGTTCAGATTGGTACATGCTATACATGGCATTATTTTCCTTGCTATCGAGATCACTAAATACAGAGCAATGCTTTCCAACTGATGAGTAATTGAAGCTTCTTCCTTTCCCCACATTGTGTGCTCATATTGTAAAACTTCTACAGAAGGTCCCAGAAAAGAAATCCAGTGGACTGCTCATAAGTTTTAGCATGGAAACCATGATTTGACACTGAAGGTTTCTATGTAACAATAATTATGATTTTTATTCACAGCTCCTCAGATTGCCTTATACAAAATTTTCCATGTTACCAAGGGAAAGAGAAAATATGTCAGCGATTAACAAAATGAATTCAGAGAGAATAAGGAATAAAGCCACTGAGTCCCCTGCATCGACAACATCTAGATTGTACTCACTTCAGCCAAAGTGCTCAAGTCCTGATTATTAAACACCATGGCCATCAAGTGACTTTGTTTGCCATAAAAATGAAAGACTTTCACTTTTCTGCTAGGGACCACTCAGAACAGTCCCACTGGGATGCCCTTCCTCAAAATCCTGCACAAATTCACGTGGTAGAACAGCACTGAAGGTGAGACTTCAGGGCAGGTACAGAAGACCTTGATGTGGGCAGGCTGAGTTCAGAGAGAGACCCTGCCTCATGCCCTCAGGTCCTGGGAAGCACAGACCAAGCAGTCTTCACACCTCCATGCCAGCGAGCTCTGTCCCCACATCTCTCACTGCTGCAGTGCCTCTCCTGATGTTTGGCTCTGGATCCAGGATTTGGTTTCCAGGTGCTTTCTTAGGCTACTCTGCCTTCTCTTCCCTAAGGAGTACCCATATCTTCTCATCATGATCTATTCCCACAAGGGCTCTGTCTGAAAGGACCAACTGCTGAATCTAAAGTATGCTTCAGTTTCTGATTTCCTTGGCATGCAAGGTCTGAAAGCCAGGTTTCTGTAGATGTGCCTTAGGTAGAAAAAACAAGAAAGGCTTAGAATAGGCCAGAGTTCTAGAGGCCAGTGAAGAGTCCAAAAGGATTTAAGAACTTTCTCCCCTAGTTTACTAAACAGACTTTGTAAGAGATACCTGTGTTAGTCAGCTTTCATTTTCAATTTTTGGTTTCGAAAACAGAAATTCTGATATTATAACTGTAAGTTTTTGAAAGTAAAAGTAATAAGTAAAGCAAAGACAATAGGCAAACAAATGGTAAGGATATTTGTGCTTGTTTAAATGTGATTCATCAACAGCATGAAAAGAAGGATCAATTTACAGGGATAGTTTTATACCAGGAAATACATCAGTACAAATTTACCAAGGTCCCTGGAAAATCTGAAGAGATCCAGTCCTCCTCCCAAGCAGTGGATGTCTACAGAGAAGATAAGGTTAGCACTGTGGAGCACTTAGCTTGGAGAGGGATGAGCTCACCAATACCAAGAAAAAAATCAATAGATTTGAGATCTACACTGGCAAATGCTGCTGAGAAACATATCTTAGAATTACCAAAAATACACCGGTGTCAGGCACTGCATGTGTCTGTCAGGCTGTGGGCCAGTGTGGCCTCCACATGATGTGAGAAGCGTCTAGTAACACAAAGATGATTGCTTTTCTCTCCTTTCTCCTACAGCTCCACAGAGCCTGAGGGAGAATGAGGACGTCTGAAATGAGAGAAAGAGTGTTCAGTTCTCACTTCCAAAATAAGCTCATGATCCAAGATCAGAAACAATACTTTTTGAAGCTAAAGTTTTTGAAATGCAAGAGGAAGGTTGCACAGAGAAAAAAAGGCTATTAAGAACCAGAAAGAGGAAAGAGGGCATAACATCTACGCCAGAGGAGAAGTTGGAAAGAGGGTGGAGGAAGACCAGATTCCCACGCTCCCCCAACACAGAGAGCAGATGAAATTCAACCAGATTTGAGACTGGAACATTCAACTCAATGAATTGAAGGAGGTCTGGGAAGGAGACCAGCTGAGCAGGCTGGGCCAAGTCCTGTAGATGAGCACGATTCAGTGTACAATGTGCACAGAAGGCAGACAGGTGCCATCCAAGGAGAGTTGCCCTTAAGAAGCCTTGGGAGGGTCCAGCAGAAGATATGAGGCCCCAGTGTCTGAGGCACTACTGACTCCATTCTACCTGCCAGATCTTAACAATCCTTTCTCAGTGGATGCCATGGTACGGCAGGTAAGAGAGTGACACCACTTAGTCATCAATATGCGACTTTCAGTAAGATGCTTCTGCTGAGGCTGAGAAGTAAGCAGGTGCTTCAAAAGGGGGCATTTCTGGAAAGACCTATAGGACATGAGAGCACAGTAGGATGGGTGGAGAAGTGGACAAATGTGTAAGTTGGCTGACATGTAGCCTGGAGAGATTCCTTCCCTCCAGGAATTCTAAGCAACATTTAAGGGAAAACAAAGTAGCTTAGAATTTGTCAGAATTAAAAGAAAGACATGAGGGGCTGGAGAGATGGCTCAGCAGTTAAGAACACTGGTTGTTCTTGCAGAAGATCAGGGTTGGAACCCCAGCACCCACATGGCAGCTACCAACTGTCTATAACTCCAGTTCTAGGGGATCCAACATCTCTTCTGTCCTCCGTGGGCATTGCACAACATGGGTGCACTTACCTACCTGCAGGCATAAATTTTTTAAAAAAAAAATTAAAAAAAGAAAGACATGAAGGGAAGAGTACGTTGTGTGACATAAATAGCCACAACTAAATCTATCTTGGGGAAGCTGTAAGACTTCAAAACTTAAAATAAAAATGGTAAAAGCTAGGAGAGGGGAAAGCAATTATTCATGTTTAAAAAGTGGTGTTTATGAGCAAAACAGATTCTTAGAAGCAACAACTGAAGCCAAAAGTCTAGGAAGTAGTATCATTAAAGTGGTGAAAAGAAGATGAAAGAAGAAAACTACTGACTTGGAATTCTGTACTTCAACAAATTATTCAGGAGTGAGAATAAAATAAAGTCATTTTCAACTCAAAAGCTGAGGAGATCAGTAAGCAGGACCCTCACTGAAAGCAACAGGAAGGGTGGAATTAAGCAGGACAGTAACTCAGAGGAAAGACTGTGATGCGGGCTGCAACCATAGGCAAACTAGCAGGAATATGAAAACAAGCCCATTTACCCAACAAAAATATAGGACTTTTTGATTTTTATCATTTATTTTTATTTTATGTGTATGAGTGTTCTGCCTGCGTGTATGTAAGTGCATTATGTGTGTGCAATGCCGGCAGAGGCCAGAAGAGGGAGATAGATCCTCTGGAACTAGTGTTTCTGGCAGTTGGGAGCTGTCATATGGGTGCTGGGAACCTAACCTGGGTCTTCTTCAAGATCAGCCAGTGCTCTTAACCACTGAGCCAGCTCTCTAGCCCCAAGTTTTTTGTTTTCTTTGGTTTTTTTAATTAATCAAATAGGTAAGGCCAGAGAAATGGCTAGGCAAGTAAGGTTGCTGCTGCCAAATCTGGTGACTTGAGTTTAATCCCATGAACCAACATGGTGGAAGGAGAGAACTGACTTCCACAAGTTATCTTCTGACCACACATGCACCATGGCACATACAAGTGCATTTGAATACACATTACTGAATGAATGAATGAATGAATGAATGTTTTAAAAGACCACATGAAAGAAATTTAAATATAGTTATGGTGCTAAAATATTTAGTTTTCTTCAGGGAAAAAATATACAGACTAAATTAATTTATATATTATGTAATATATTTATTCAATATTTATATGTTTCTACTGAAAGTTAAAGAGTAACTTCTAAAAATAGAAGACAAACTATAACTCAGGGGCTGGAGAGATAGCTCAGTGGTTAAGAGCACTGGTTCAATTCCCAGCACCCACATGGCAGCTACAAACAGTCCTTAACTCCAGTTCCAGGGGAATCCGAAGCCATATTTTGACCTCCGAGGCATTGCACGACACGGGTGCACTCATATACATGCAGGCAATACACTCATACACATAAAATAAAAATAATAAATAAAAGCAGGGTGTGATGGCACATGCCTTTAATTCTAGCACTCAGGAGGCAGAGACAGGCCGATCTCTGGGAGTTCAAGGCCAGCCTGGTCTACACAGTTAGTCCCAGGATAGCTGGGACTACAGGGAGACCCTGTCTCAAAAAGACCAAAAATAAATAAATTAATTAATTAAATAAAAAAAAATTTATAAGGGCTGGAGATGGCTCAGTGGTTAAGAGCACTGGCTGCTCTTGCAGAGGACCCTGGATTGGTTCTCAGCACCCACACGGTGACTAACAACCATCTGTAACTCCAGTTCCAGGGGATCCAATGCCCTTTTCTGCCCTTCACAGGCATTGCAGGACATGGGTGCACTTACCTACACGCAAAACCCTCTAAAAATAAGTAAATCTGGGGCTGGAGAGATGGCTCAGCAGTTAAGAACACTGGTTGTTCTTGCAGAAGACCCGAGTTCAAATCCCAGCACCCACATGGCAGCTAACAACGGTTCATAACACCAGTCCCAGGGTATCCGACAGTCTTTTCTGACCTCCACTGGCATTGCATGACACGGGTGCACTTACCTACATGCAGGCAATACACACATACACATAAAATAAGAATAATAAAAGACAATATTTAAAAATAAATAAATCTTTTAAAAAGGAAGAGAAACTATAACTCTGAAATTAGAAAGATTAGAAAAAGTGAACCAATTTCATTATTTACAAAAAGTAGGAAAAGAAACAGAAGCAAAAGAGAAAGCGGACTTTTTTAAAAGATCGGGAAAATAAGTATAAATACATCAATAATTGTAACGAATGTAAGTAACCTCATCCAGCAAAGACATACAATTCAACAGAGCTATAAAAAAACAAAAATAAGATCCAGGAGTATAGAGATGGCTCTGAGATTAAGAGTCCTTACTTTTCCTACAGAGGATCTGGGTTTGCTTCCCAGCAGTCATATCAAAGTGGCTCATAACTGCCTGTAAGTCCAACTCAGGGAATCTGAAGCCCTCTGGCCTCCACAGGCACCTACCTGCATGCAGGTAGTATGCATAAATTCATGTAGACATACATATATAAAAAAATAAAATAAAGATCCAGTGATATGTTTCTATGTTTCTTAAAAGAAACACTAAAAACAAATAAAATCCCAAATTGATAAGATACAAATTGGGTTTTTTTGCTGGACGTGGTAGTATACACATGTAATCTTGGAAATTGTGAGGCAAGGATAGAGAATCAGGAGTTTAAGGTCAGCCTTGGCTCCCTGAGACCCTGTCTCAAAATAAATAAATAAATTAATTAATTAATTAAAGTTTTCAGTTTGCAATTTATTTTCCCTCCCACATACACTGGGAAAATGCATGCCAAAAGAAAACTAATTTTAAAATGTTTGTAATGATTTGGGGCAATAGAATTAAAACAAGAAATTGTTAAATAGAGACACCACACTACAGTTTTCTAAGAATCAGTAACTGTGAGTCTAAATACTCCTTTAAAAATGATTCTATAGCTAAATGAAAGATGTTAAAATATATGTTTCAGAGGGTAATAATTAAGAAGTCAAAAACTGGAGCCAGACTGATGCCACATGCCTTTAATATCTACCCTCATGAGGCAGGGGGCAGATCTCTTTGAGTTTCAAGCCAGTCTGGTCTACATGTGAGTTCCAGGGCAGCCAGCACTACATATGGAGAGCCTGTCAAAAAAGAGAAAGGAGAAAATTTTAAGTTACAGTAAAATTTTAAACCGTAATCAAACATTCTGGTCCTGAAAAAGAGGACATTCATTTCTTTTGGGAACATTTACAAAATATCAATGAATTTTTAAGCCACCAAGGAAGCCCTGTGAATTTCAAGGAATTAACATTAATGTGTAAGCTTTTTTTTTGACCAAAATCAATTAAATTATATATCAACAAATAAAAGTAAAACAGATTATAAACTAAAAAATAACTGAGGGAAGCCTGGGTGTGGCGGAACACATCTTTAATCCTAGCACTCTGGAGGCTGAGGCAGGCAGATCTCTGAGTTCAAGGTCAGCCTGATCTACGTAGTGAGTTCCAGGCCAGCTGGGGCTACCCGGAGACCCTGTCTCAAAAAGACAAAAAAAGAAAGAAAGAAGTAACTGAGGGGGACAGAGTCTCATGTAGCCGAAGCTGGCCTTGAACTCCTGATCCTCCTGCTTCTGTTTCCCAAGCATTGGGGTTACAGGTGTTCATCACCATGCCCAGCCTTAAAAACTAATTTTTCAATGAGGCATAAACTAAAGTGGAACTCTGTAACCCAAGTGCTGCAAGGAAATCTCGAACCATGCTCTAAAGCCATGTTGAGAAGGAAAGTTGTATCCTTGTATACGTACAAGACAAAAATAAAGATAAATCAGCTACATTTCCAACTTCAGAAACTAGGACAGAGAAGTCCAAAGAAAATAAGAAACAAATGCTAAAGAATTTATGAAATGGAAAAAATAAAGTACTGGTAATTGAACAAATAAAAAGGTCATTCATGGAAGCAACTAATGAAATAACTATCCAGAACCAATCACCAGGCAAAAATAAAAAAGCTACCAGAACCAATCACCACGCAAAAATAAAAAAGCTACAGAAGTAGAGAGAACAAAAGAAAATTACTGAAGCGAAGTCTTCATTTTTCCTTTAAAACGTCTCATACCAGACTGAGAAGGCTTGGGCCCTCTGCATCATCTTTCAGGAAGACATAGCCCTTCATTTCCTCTGTTACTAAGCACACTGCTTCTAAGAATAATAAAGCGTTTATTTTCAGGTGCTGCTCAGTCAGCTTACTAAACTGTTACAGAGGAAGCTAAGGGAGAGCTTTAGACTGACAAGGGCCTTCAAATCACAAGTGTAACTGAGTTCTTCCCAAATCCCCACCAAAATGTTAGGAAAGAGAAATTTAAATACTTTAACCAGATAAATAAAGGGAACACAAAAAGGCACAGCAAACAAAAGAAGCTAAGTGATAAGTTCTTGGGACTCTGTGAATTCCCTGGGAGATTGTGGGATGAGACCCTGAGAAAAGGGCACCAGCCAATACCGGGTGCCTGGGAGCTCCAACCTCTTCTGGTCCAGCCACGGCAGGTGGCAATCTGATCTATCCCCTTGCACTAAAAAAAATACACATATCCTGCCAAAACAGAATCTGAGAGTATTTGTACAGTGTTTGAGTGGACTGTTACAAAATATTAGAGACTATGTTCACGTGGACTGCTATAACAAACCATTAGATACTGCATGGCTTAAACAACAGACATTTATTTCTCACTATTCTAGTGGCTGAATAGTGACTGAGGTGCTGGCCAGTTCAGTTCCAGTTCAGTTCCTAGCAAGGCTGGACTTCCTGGCTTCTCGTGGTCCTCATTTGACTGGGAAAAGACACTGATCCCATGAGAAGGGCTCCACTCTCACCACCTAACCTAGACACATTTACATCCCAAAGACCAACCCACCATTCAGTATCAATCAGTACATTTGGGGTAGAGTCTCAACATGGGAATTGGGAGAACACAGATATTTAATTCATAAAATGAATTCCCAGAAAGAAAACAAAAGAATATATATACAATTCATCTTTCGATTTGAATTAAATTCAGAAGTCCTGAATTTAAAAGACAATGGTCCTTTGCCTTCTGAAATGAAATTAAGAAGATTCCTTCTCCCTTCTCTGCTTTTTCCTCTTTAGCTTATGAACTGGCAAAGGACTCTGCTGGATTGTGTCCATGCATGAGGGCTTCATAGAAGGTAGAGCCTAAGAGCAATGAATTAGAATGTCTGGTGAAAGAAATATCTACAGCAAAGCGGTCCAGCTGCTGCCAGCCTCTTACTTAAGTTGTGTGAGAGAAAGTGTGACCAAAAGGTAGAATTTTTCAGTGAAAGAGGAGCAATGATGGAAGCTTCGGAAGAGACTCAGGCTGGGGCCAAAACGCCTTTCCCTAAGGAGACTGGTATGGATGACAGGAAAGGACCCCCAAAGCACTATGGAGATATTGGAAGTTTCCCACCCAATCCTAGGCCCAGAGCTCCTGGAATGGAGAACGGTTACAAGGGGCAGATCTAGAATAGCCTCTTAGAAGCTCACTGCTCAGAATGTCTCAGGTTGCTGCTCCCACATTCCAGTGCAGTGCCACGAAGCTTTCCCAAAAAGGCCCAAGAGTGGCTCAACCCACTGATCAAGGGGCACAAATGATGGACTTTGGTAGTATCTTCACGGTGCCAATTCTGCATGCAGAATAGAAGAGCTGGTAGAGGCAGGGCTCCATCTAGATCTCCATGAATGGATGAACAGCCAGCATCCCAAGGCAGAGACATGCTGCAGGAGTGGAGCCACCACAAAGCATCCCATTTGGGGACCTCTGGTAAGATCCGTAGAGTCTTCAGGGGCAACGGGAGACTGAGAGAGCTAGTCACAGGCCTCCAACTGCATAGAGCAAAGCAGGGCTGCTCTCAGCAAAGCTATGGGGCACAGCCTTCCACAGGCTTCAGGGGCTCACCACGCATCAATGTGCACAGGAACCAGGACATGGAGTCAGAAAGACAACTCTGGAGCTTTAAGACTTAGTGTCTCTTTCCGTGTTTTGCATTAGGCTTATTTGGGCCATCGTTCTTCTCTTTCTCCCTGTCTACCTTTTGGAATAGGAGTTTATGTCTTATAAATATTGAAAGTTGATGACCTGTTTGTTTTAACCAGCTCATGGACAGAGCATTCTTCTCCAGGCATGCTTTGAATCTAACCGTATCTGATCTAGATAAATCCAGATAATACCAGGTGAGACCCTCTGCCATGTGACAATACCCAACAGATTCTAATACCATGCTCTTTGTCTTCTCGGCCTCTAGAATCATAGGCCAAATAAATTCTGATTTTTATAAATAACCTAATCTTAGGAGTTTTGTAATAGCAACAGAAAAGTAGACTAAACCCTGCAAGTTACTGCTTTACTGCTGTGGAGAGACGCTGGCTTCTGGCTACTGCCAATCTATAGAAAATGTGAAGAAAATAGAATCCCATCTGGGAAAAGTGTAATAAAACATGAAATATACCACATGAATAATATAATAGTCACATTGGGAATGATTCTTAAGAATTATTAGGAATGAGGCTGGAGAGATAGTACAGCAGTTAAGAGTACTGGCTGTTCTTCCAGAGGACCTGGGTTCAGTTCCTAACACCCACATGGCAGCTAACAACTGCCCATAACTCCAGGTCCAGGGATCCAGTGCCCTCATTTGGCTTCTGAGAGCATTGCACTTACATGCAGGCAAAAGACTCATACACTTAAAAATAAATTTTAAAAAATTATTAGGGATTGGGGCTGGAGAGATGGCTCAGCAGTTAAGAACACTGACTGTTCTTGCAGAAGATCCATGTTCGACTCCCAGCACCCACATGGCAGCTAACAACCGTCTGTAACTCCAGTTCCAGGGGATCCAACAGCCTCTTCTGTTCTCTGCGGGCACTGCACGACACGGGTGCGCTTACCTACATGCAGGCATAGCACTCATAAACATAAAATAAAAATAATAAATAAAAAATTTTAAAAAGTATTAGGGATTAATAAAACAAAAAATGTTACCTAGGTGTTACATAAATATTAGATTCCATGTGTGGATCTAATGTAAATTAACAAAAATTCAGTTATTATTTATAAGCACTGTTACTTGTAGTACCACAAAGTACTCCTAAATATGTTAAACTATTAAGAATTCTGCCCCAGAAATTCTGGATTCATTCAGTGCCTAATGAGAAATCAAAGACCAGGTCTGGAAAGATAGCTCAGCAGTTAAGATCGTTTGCTGCTTTTGCAGAGAGCCCTAGTTTGGTTTCCAGCACCAACATAGTGGCTCACAGCCACTCGCAACTCCAGTTCCAGGGGATCTGACAGCTTCTCTGGGTTCCATAGGCACCAGGTGTTCATGTGGTACACATATATACATTCAGGCAAAACATTCATACACATAAAATAAAAATAAAATAAAATTGGGGCTGGAGAGATGGCTCGGCAGTTAAGAGCACTGACTGCTCTTGCAGAGGACCCAGGTTCAATTCCCAGCACCCACATGGCGGTTACGAACCATCCTTAACTCCAGTTCCAGGGGATCTGACAGCTTCTCTGGGTTCCATAGGCACCAGGTGTTCATGTGGTACACATATATACATGCAGGCAAAACATTCATACACATAAAATAAAAATAATAAAAATAAATAAACTTAAAAAGAGAGAAAACCAAAAGTGTAACCTCAGGATCCATTGAAGTAGTGTATAACTTTTTTTTTTTTTTTTGGTCTTTTTGAGACAGGGTCTCCCTGTAGCCCCAGCTGTCCTGGAACTCACTATGTAGACCAGGCTGGCCTTGAACTCACAGAGATCTTCCTCCCTCTGCCTCCCAAGTGCTGGGATTAAAGGCGTGCGCCACCACATAATTCACTTTTAAATTCATTCAAATCTCTTATTTTCAACAGCACTGTCTCAAAATCAAACTGCTTAGCAAGGCAATATTGGAGGCTGATTGATCCTCTAGTCTGTGGCTTGCTGAGAAATAATGCTTAAGAAAAGATATTCAAAGTTATTCATCTTTGGGGAAATGAAAATTAAAACTGCAATGGACTATCATTATATATTTACTAAGATGACCATAAATAAGAAGATAAACAATACCAAGTGCTGGCAATGATATGGTGAAATCGGAGCCTTCAGACATCAGTAACAAGGTAAAATGCTATAGCTTGTGAAGGCTAATCTTGTTTGTCAACTTGAATGGATTTGGAATTAGCTGAAATGAGAGGGGCTTTCTTGACCAGATTATTTGAAGCTGGAAGACTCACCCTAAATGTGGACATTAACTTCTGATGGTAGCCCATATAAAAGGTCATGACAGAAAGGAGCTGGTGAGTTCATCTTGTCACTGTGGCATTCCTCCACTGATAGTCTAAACAACTTCTTTAGATTCCAATGTAGACTGAAGACTAGCAGATCTCCAGGAATCCTTCAGGCCTTTAGCACCAGACTGGGACTGCTGAGTCATCCAGCCTCATGGACTGAGCAACTAACGGATTCTCAGCCTCTCCAGGATGGCACAGTCATTGCTGGGCTACTCGGGCTCTATCCTGTAAGCCAACCTAATAAAACCCTGTGTGTGTGTGTGTGTGTGTGTGTGTGTGTGTGTGTGTGTGTGTTCATTCAATCAGTTCTGTTCCTTTAGAGAACCCTAATACACAACTACTTTGGAAAACATTTGCTCAGTTTCATAAAAAGTATAATATAACATGTTAGAATCTGAAATTTCACTATTAGGAATCTGTTATCCCCCCAATTAAAACATATGTCCATACATAGATATGTGAGTGAATATTCATAGCAACATTATTCATATAGTCCAACTGGAAACAAGGCAAATTGTCAACCAACTGATGAATGGATGAACAGAGCGTGGGCATCTGTTTAAGAGAACACTCTTCACCAGTGAAAAGAATAAAATTATTACAACATGGATGTAAAATAGTCCATATCATATGACCCCAGGTATATGAAATGTTCCAGAGGCAAGTTTAGGTAGAAAGTATATTAGTGACCCCCACATCTAGAGGCACAAACAAGCGTGAGGTTTTCCTAGGTCTGGAAGTGGTCTAGAGCAAATGTATTAAACATTATTGACTTGCCTACCCACAGTGGGCAAATTTTAGAATAGGTGAAAAATGCCTCAGTAATTTTATTTTAGAAAAAAAGAGAGAGAAAGCTGAGGATGTAGTTCAGTGGTAGAGTGCTCGCCTAGCATGCACAAGGGTCTGGGTTCCATCCCCAGCACTCCAATGATGGGGGTGGAGTGGGGGGTGCTGGGGGTGGTAGGGTGGTGGTGGAGTGGTGGTGGGGTGGT
>NW_008341028.1:2852204-2853936 GCF_000622305.1 Nannospalax galili | reverse complement strand
GGGGGGGTGAGGCAGAAAGTGTTATGAGAGAATGGAATAGGACAATGAATTAAGTACCAAGGAAATCATTTTAAAGGAAAATCCATGTGATTTTCAGTCTGAAAGAAGATACCTGTTTCTGTGAAACGGCAGTGGAAATGGAGACATTCCAACAAGAGAAGCATCACATGTTCAGACACATGGAGAGGTACAGGGGGCAGCAGAAAGGTAGGGTGAGGTAGGTCCTGATCTATTCAGCTTTCATTGTAGCAAATGTTTTCAAATTTATTTCAAGAACAATGGGAAATTATTGAAAGACTTTAAACAAAATAGTAATGTGATCATATCTAGACCTCAGGAAAATCATTCTTATTCCTGCAGATCAAGCGTTAACCAACTTTTTCTTTAGGTTTTGTGGGCCATATGGTCTTTGTTTCAACTACTTGGTGCTGTTTGCAGAGCAACAGTCATAGACAGTGTGTAAACATGTGAGCTTGCTGCCTTCTAATAAACTTGATTTACAAAACAAATATGGGCAGGATTAGCCCTCAGGTTATAACATGCCAACCCATGCTGTAAATGGATAATGGGCCAGACAAAAACGCAAATCTGGATGAGATATGGAAACGGTCAAAAAACCAGTGAACAGTTGTGTGGCTTGCAACAGAGTTGACAGTAGAATTTCAAAGGCTTGGATGAACCCATGCAGGAACTGTACTATATGAATGGAGAATAATGTCCATTGTCTGGACTAAGTAACCGGGGAGTGGTGTGCATTTCAGTACCTTGGTGGAGAAGTGCCCTGGGATGTGGGTGCACAGTATTTCAAGGAAATAGATCAGTTTTAGGATTAGTTTTAAGTGAGATAGTTAAATAGTAAGGATCGTTTACCCTTTGCTTTGAAATACTCTGTATGTAAAATGCTTTGAAATACTCTGTATGTAAAAACATTCCTTGCCTACCCACCCCCTAAAAAAAAAACAGTACAGTGAGTAAAGGGGTGTCACTTAGGAGACCCAATGTGACAAGTGGGGGAAGTCGGGTTCTGGGTTTGGCTCTTCCTTTGGCAGTGGGAGTCGAGTCTGTTAACAGGACTTGAGTAAGCAGATAAAAGCTGTTTCAGTAGGCTGCAGCAACTGTCTAAGCATGAAACTGTAGGTACTAGACTCAGACTGTCAGTCATAAATACTGAGTGTTTGTGCTACACCCAGCACTGTGGTAAGTGATGGAGTGTTAGGGAGAACAGGTGAATTTAAGGAGTACTTTGAAAGGGAAAATTTTAATGAAGTTGGTGATTTCTTTGTTAAAGAAATTTGAGGAGGAAATAATTATAATTTTTGAAGTTGAAATTTTTGAGTAGCCAGGAAAATTAGCTCCCCATGAATGACATGGGAACACTGAGACCACTGGTTAATGTAACCCAAGACAAGAGCTGGGGGACAATTCAGTTAGCAAATGCTTGACTAAACATGAGGATCAGAGTTCAGTCCCCAGAGCCCACATAAAAAGGTGTGGTGGTACATGTCTGTAATCCCAGTGGTGGAGGGGAGACAGGAGGATCCCTTGGTCTCCCTGGCCAGCCAGCCTAGCCTAATTCCTGAGCTCCAGTATAGTGAGACCCTGTCTCAGGTAGGTGGACAGTGTTCCTGAGGATGATACACAAGGCTGTCCCCTGGCCTCCATACACACACACACACACACACACACACACACGTACTCACAGCTACACACATGAGGGCATGCAAACACATGT
>NW_008341028.1:2839433-2851788 GCF_000622305.1 Nannospalax galili | reverse complement strand
ACACACACATCACAGCTACACACATGAGGGCATGCAAACACATGTACACACAGACAGATATATACACACACATATATACATACACACACACACATCAACTGCACACATGAGGGCATGCAAACACATGTACACACAGACAGATATATACACACATACATATACATACACACACACACACACACGCACACACACACACACATACACACACAAAACCAAGGAGAAAAGATGACTGGCTTGTGTTGACCTTGGCTTCCCAATAGGTTGGTTTGAGCAGGAGACCTGGGATATAAGTTTATTCCAGAGAAGAATTTTTTTTTGAGACAGGGTCTCACTATGTAGCTCTGGCTGGCTGAGAACTTGCTATGTAGACCAGGCTGACCTTGAGTGCACAGAGATCCGCCTGCCTCTGACTCCCCAGTACTGCACCATCACACCCTGCTAGATGGTTTTCAACAATGGTTTTCTTTTGTCTTTTTCTTTTTTTTTCTTTCTTTCTTTTTTTTTTTTTTTTTTTTTAGACAGGGTCTCCCTGTAGCCTCAGCTGGCCTGGAACTTACTATGTAGACCAGACTGGCCTTTGGCCTAGAACTCACAAAGATCCACCTCCCAAATGCTGGGATTAAAGGTGTCTTCTGCCTCACAGAAGTATTTTCAATGGCAGCATCAAGACAAAAATAGAAGGTCACAGCTGAGTTTTTCCATAGTTGTCTCGTTCTGAAACAGAGGAGAAGAGAAGGAACATAAAGAAACTGAAAAAGGAGGCGAGTACTTTCTCAGGTGAGCAGGGAAATGTGGTCACTCAAAAGCACCAGGGATTTGCATTCATGACTCTTGCTTCCTCTTCAAATGTGCTCCCTTCTTTTCCTTTGCCCTCTCCATCACCACCGCCTATGTGTATTCAATAATATCTTTTCAACACACTTCTGTACCTCTGGCCTCTACTGCTCCATCTGGACTTCAGAATTCTATGGCTTCTTCATTATATTGGATAAAGCAGAAACTCCTTGGTATGAAAGGCCCTTCCTGAGCAGATCCCTTGCCTGTGTCTCCTGCATCAAGTGCCCCAATACCTCTTCCTATCCACAGTGTCCAACTACCTGCATCTCAAAGGTTCTCAGCCTTGAGCCAGTGAGATGGCTCAGCATGTAAAGGTGCTTGCCACAAAGCCTGATAACCTGAGTTCAGTCCCCAGGACCTACATGGTAGAAGGAGAGAACCAACTCCAGCAGGTTGTCCTCTGACTTCTGCCTGTGCCCATAAACAAACACACACACACACACACACACACACACACACACACGTGCACACACATGCACAAATTGAGTAAAATGTAATTAAATAAATACTGTTCTCAGCTTTGACCTACCTCATCTGCATCCACTGAGGTTTGGGATATATAAGAATTTGTTAGCAGTAAGAAAATTCTGAAGTTTGTGAATACTTTCTTTTAATTCACAGCAATAAGTTAAAAATATCACTCATGTCAATATTACAACATGCTATACTTACTGCTTTCTCTTTTTTCTTTTCCTTTTTAGTTTTTTTTTCATGTTTGGTTCTTGGTTTCTTGACCTAAGGTCTTACTCTGTAGCCTAAGGCTGATTTCAAACTCATAACAATCCTCTTTCCTCAGCCTCCCAAGTGCTGAGTTTATAATCATGAGCCACCATACCTAGCCTATGTTTTCTGGAACAGGAAAAAAAGGACTGGAATAAATTCATAAAATTGGTCATACATTTGACAGTCGTCTACCACGGAGCTAGAGCAAGAAAAGGCAGAGATCTACCGATATAGATTATGTACTTATGCATGGTAAACTCACTGTTCCATGTACAGTAATCACCAAGCTTAACTAAAATTACTTATCACTCCCACTGTGAACTCTTCTGTACCATAAACTTATAACTTTTATGTCTTCATTTGAAACAAACTACTTGAAATGTCAAAAAAAAAAAAAAAGCGCAGGGTTTTTTTTTTTTTTTTTTTTTCTTCCCAAGGTTAAATGAAGTCAGAGATCATGGGCTTCTTGTGAAGACTGCCTTCTGGAAACAGAAGCTTCTGCCATCCAGGTCTTTGTCACTCTAACAACGTATCTGTGATAAACTAGAGAAGGACATATTTGTTTGGGCTCACAGTCTTAGAAGTTTTGCTCCATGACCAGCTGGCTGTACTGTTACGAGCTTGAGGTGAGTCTGAAACACCACGGAAGACAGAATAGCTGATATGCTTTGTACTGGTTCATTTGTGTCAACACAATACAAAATAGAGTTGCTTGGGAAGAGGGAACCTCGGATGAGGAATTTCCTCTATCAGGCTGGCCTGAAGGCCTGTTTATGGGACATTTTCTTGATTGTTGGTTGTAGGAGGGTTCAGTCCATAGTGGGTGGTGCCATTGCTAGGCAGGTGGGCCTGGACTGTGTAAGAGAAGTAGTTAAGCAAGCCAGGAGAAGCCAGCCAGCTTCTGCTTCCAGGTCTTTTCCTTGAGCTCCTGCCTTGGCATCCCTTGATAGTGAACTGTAACCTGCAAGACATAGAAAAGGCTTTCTTCCCCAAGTTGTTTGTTCAGTGTTTTATCACAGCAACAGAGAAGCAAACTAGAAGATGCTCACTTCATGGCAAGCAGGAAGTAGAGATTTAGGATGAGGTTGGACATGAAGTGCACCCTTCAAAGGCTCTCTCAGTGATCTGCTTCCTCCACCCAGTACTTGCTTCCATAGCTTCCACCACCTCTTAATAACACCACCATGTACTAAATCAAAGAATTAATCCATTGATGAATCAAAGTGCTCGTGATCCAGTCACTTCCCCAAAGCTCCACCTCTGAACATTACATTCAGCACCAAATGTTCAACATATGAGTCTTCAGGGGACATCCCATAGCCAAATCACTAATGAACCACATTTTGTGGTATTGGAAATGGGTGGCTAGGAAATGAAGGCAGCAGATTCAGGCTATAATTTCAAATGACTTTGGCAATAAAAGGAAAGAAATGTGGAGCGGTACAGAGGAAATACATCCACATGAACACTTTTTGGCGTTCTTACTTCCGATTTTCCTAGTCTGACTCTTCTCTAGCTATTCCGTAGCTGCCGGGTGCATGCATGGTTAAATGCTCACCCACCTGCTCTGCAGCAGCATTCCCCCATGCACGCACCCGTGTGAGGTTTGTGAGGCCGGACTGTCGGTTATTTCTCTAGCCCTAGATAAAATAAGTCCTGTCCATTCACTGCACTTTCAGAGCATGCAATCAAGTGGTCTGTTTCCCACACATACTAAGCTCCATCCAACTTGAGGGCTTTTCATTTGTGATTTTTTTCATTTTCAGCTGCTGACCCTTGACAACTCCTACCCAATATATATGTCTAAGTTCAAGCATCCTTTACTCAAAGTACAATTCCATGCCACCTTTCAAGTACAACTAAGTAGTTTAATGGCATCATTAAGTTCTTGTGCTTCTGTCCTTTGTTTGCCCTCACAGCAATGACCACAATTAGTTTCTAAGCTTCCGGTTGTTTGTTTGGCATATTTCTTCCCCACTAGAATGTAAGCCTTGTGACTATAGGAAAATAGCTCGGAGCTTATATATAACACCTGCCACATTAAATGTTTGTGAAGTAAATATTTGTAAATAAGTGAATATGTGACTAAGAATGAAGGTGGAAATGTCTTAGAGCTTAAAAACTTCACTATTAAATCCATATCGAAACTCAGTCATTAAATAAGTTATGCTCAACTCCTGGATCTGGTACTGATAACCATGGTTCACATTTACTAAGTAACATGGACAGGTTTACAGAAACTCATGTGTGGTGTGTCTTACAAAAGCTCATGCACTTTCAGTGAGAAAGCTGGGAAGCAAGTTCTTCATTCATATTCTCAAAAGACACAAAACTCAGTGCAGGAGAAACTGGGTTCAAACCTAGGCAGCCTGGCTCCAGAGCCTTCATGCTTTGGCACTATTTAATTAGAAACTTCCCAATTGGTGAACCATGAATGAATTACAGATGTGCCAACGAAATTGATTTGTTCAGCCCTGGGGCAGCAGGCTGGTGGCCTTAGGCTGTGAGCAGCCTAGTCCAGGGCCCCTGGGAGGGTGCCTGATCAGCTCTGATGCTGTTCCCCTTTCCCATAAAGCAAGAGTGGGAAACTCTGTGTCTGATGCTCTGCTTTGGATGAGCCACACAACTAAACACCAGAGTCTATGTTGGCAGCAGGACCGCGGACCAGATACCCCTAGAGCTGCTAGAGAAGTTTCTATCCCAGGTACACTTGGGGCACAGGCAGCATCCCTCAGCTCTGATTCTTGTGGTAGGGCAAAAGAGGGTGTCTGACAGGAATTCTGTCTTTACATAATTGAACACATCTGTCAGGCTGCTGGAGCACACCCTTCTACGTAAGGCTCAGCTAGTGCAAATCAACTGCCCTGCTCTACATTTCTCTTCCCTTTTATTGCCAAAATCATTGAAATTAGAGTCTGAATCTGCACATGGATTCTGTTAATACGAGCTACATCTTCATCTTGAAATGCCTTATGTAAAACTTTGGGGTTGCTTTGGAAATCCCTTCTCATTTTTACCTTTGTCAATTAAAGAAGAAGAAGGGCTTTAGACACTTCAACATAATTTCAACTTTTGTGGATTTTGAATGGTTGTAAAATAAAATGTTTAAAATGCTTTATTATCTGTCTGTATGAGCAAAGTTTCTCATTGATGGTGACTATAAAGACTTTAAAGAAATGAGTATTAAAATCTCTTAATTGGAAGCTCTCTGTAGCCATTTGAAGCATTAAAACCTATTACATAGTCATGATTATAGAAGTAGGCTCAAGTTTTTCAGAAAAAATGTTGAAAGATACTGTGTAGAGATTTCATATGTTTTATATCAATATCATCAATACTTTTTATTTTTCTTGTCATAATTATACATAAAGAAAATACAGCTCTTTTTTCCACCAAGCACATATAGTTGCAGTAACTCCTACCCAGCCTGCTCCAGCAATCTTTCTCTGTGTGAGCTCTCATGAGAACAAGGCTGAGAGACCTCTTTATACCACACCTTGTTTGAATTCATTTTGTATACATTTTGAAACAGTAACAGATGATGATGCATCTGTGTCTGGCAGAGGTGTGGCCCCATTCAACCACGCTAGACAACTTGTGGTTACTTTTGAAGCACCATACTCTCGCCTGCTGTTTTCTCTATGTGACAGGTAAGAGTGGAGGCTCTGGAGATGGAATGCCTGGTTTTAACTCCAGTTTACCACTTAAATGTATGACACTAAGCAGGCAACCTAGCCTCTCTGTTTTGACATATAAAACGGGGATTGTGATAAGAACCAGCACATAATTGAAACAAAGTTATAAACATCTCAGAGTGATGCCTGGCACATAGTAAGGACCCCAAAATGTTGCATTACTGTTTCTCGTTCCTCTCTCTGTCCCACCTCTTCCTTTCTTTTGCTTAATTACAAATGTTTTCTGTGACTGTTCCATTGCTCTTTCCATCCCATCCACAACAGACCAGAACAGAGACCCTCCTAGGGCCACACAGAACCAAGTATTGCCCCCATTAGTACTTACCACAGAGTGTGGTCATTTTCATTTTCTTGTCAGTTGCCCTCCCCTGCTTCATTGGAGTATGCTCCTTGAGAAAAGTAACTATTATATTGGTCCATGAATCTCACCATGATTCCCAGCACTCACTAACTAGTCAATGGATGATGCTTGAATGGAGGAGTCCATTCTATCCCAATTCTGTAACAGTGACTTAGGAAAGCAAGAGGAAGGCACCCAAGTTTTCTAACACATAAGCAAAAGTCTTAATGACAGAGCTAAGTCTCCATGATGTTTTCCCTCACTCTGCCTTGTCCCAACTTCCCACTGGCCCTATGCCAAGGAAAATGGCATTCCCCTTTTCAGTTCAAATCCATCCAACTGTCCATTTGTGCCTTTATGTTACCTTCAGAATTGTAGGTGGGTCAAAGAAGTCTTGGGGCACTTTGGTGATGGCTACAAAGCAGGCTATATGTTAGTGTGAGCCTCTCACAACTCTAGAACATGTGGAGCATTTGTAATGAAGGAGGTAGCTGAGTTGGCCCCAGAGCCAATCCTGAGAAAAGGCAGCAAGTGTTGAACCATACCTCTTAACAGGATATAACCCCAGTGGTATCTGTGGAAGGTTCTGGGTTCTGAGTTGGTCATCAAGCTGAAGCACCAAGTCCACACAGTTAGTGCCTCTGTATCTGAAGCTTATTGCTGTTGCTTTTGTGTTTTCCTTTCAGGAAAGAAGATAGAAAAGGGGAAAACAACTGATCTATATTACAGAGAATACTGACTTCCAACCATCAAACCCATGTCCTGGTTAAGTCTTCACAAAGGGTCTTGGAAAAAGGATAAAAATAGGAACAAAAGAAACTTAAAAATTCATTTATTATTTTTTTTGTGTATGAGTGTTTTGCCTGCATGTATGTAAGTGAACCTGTGTCATGCACCCATGTCAAAGGAGGGCATTGAATCTGGAACTGGAGTTATGGATGGTTGTTAGCCACCATGTGGGTGCTGGGAATTGAACCTGGGTTCTCTGCAAGACCAGCTAGTGTTCTTAACCACTGAGCCATCTCTCCAGCCCTCCAAAAATTTTTTTTTAAGTAAAAGAAATGTGTTTTGAATGCATGTGTAGATGTCTGGTATAGGGGCTAGGAAGAAAAGAAAGCAGAGGGGAACCATCATGTATGACCATGACCAATCTGCTGTCCACAGGGTCTAGCTACTCTGGGCCCTCTGTGAATGTGGCCTTACAACCAACAGATGAAACAGCGTTAGCACACTTATCAGTGGACCAAGCATGACAAAAAATAGTTATGTCACAACTTTAGGCATGAATACATTTTGAAACTAGGTACTTCTAATTTGAACTTCTCCTTTTCTTCCAACCAAGAACGGGTAACAAAGCTACAGGCCAAATCCCCCCCACCCATTTTCTTACAGTTTTATAAGCTATGAATAGTTTTTATATTTTTAAAGAGTTGGGAAAAATCAGATGAATAACAATTTTGTGACACATGAAAACTACATGAAATTCCAATTGCAGTCTCCATGACTAGAGATTTAGTGGCACACAGCCCCAACCAGTCCTTCCATAATGCGTGTGGCTGCCTCTCTCTCTTGCTCTCCAGTGGTAGAACGGAGCAGCTGTCCAGAGACCATGACCTGAACAGTTTAAGGTATTTCCTACAGATTGGGCATCTCTAATCCAAAAAACTAAAATTCAAAATGCTCCCTAAATCCGAAACTTTCCAAGATTTGGCATGCTGCCACAAGTGGAAAGTTCCAGAATCTGAACTTGTGCTTCAAGCACAAAATTCGTTAAATGACTGCATAAAATTGCCTTCAGTCTATGTATAGAATGTGCAGATGAAACATAAATTTCATGCTTAGACTTGGCCCCCATCTCCAAAACATCTCACAGGTATATGCAAATATTATCCAATCTAAAATAGTCCAAAACACTTCTGGTTTTTTGTGTATGAGTGTGTTGCCTGCATGTGTGTAAGTGAACCTGTGTCATGCACCCATGTACTTCAGACACGGGAGATGCTCCATGTCTGGTCTTCTACAGAAAAAATTTGTCAGCCCCTGCACTAAGAGAATGATTTTTCTTACAGACGTTTATTAAGGGATAGAAGCATAGCTCAATGGTACAGAGCTTGCCTTGTACTCATGAGGGCCTGGGTTCGATTCCCAGAGTGGGAAGAGGGATCCCCTCACTACTCTTGCTAGAAGCTTCTTAAGAAAAGGGATTCATATTTGTTCTGGAAAACATTCTCTCAAATTCTAAGAAGGATAAGAGAATCATTAAATGATATCAGATTAATATTGTATATTAAATATATCAACTTTGCCCATTTTCTGTCTCATGTGCACAGCATTATCCATCTCTTCCTAGTGTTTACCTGTGTGATTTGCAGGGTTTGGCCAAGAAACAGTTTAGAAGAGGGTGAGAATGGGGACAGTCCCTTCCTGGCTCTTCTAACTAAATTAAACAAGTCATGTGGTCGTCTCTGATTTAAATTTTCTTATCTCCAAATTGTGGTCTGGATAAGATAACCCCAATGGTCTTTTACAGCAATAAAATGATGGGCTTCTGTGACTTAGAACATAATTTTAAGCTGTTAAGTGATCATGAAGGTCGACAGCAGTTATGGCTTTGCATTTATGGCAGATCAGTGGCCACATTCATGATTCGTTTCACTCTAAATCCTTAGTCAATAGCTCAGCTACCAGTTATGTAACTATCCCTTTAGGAAAGATGAGCAGCTTTGTGATGATTGGCTTCTCAATAACATTCCCAAGGACATATTGAGGGAAAACTGTATACACTTTATAGTGTTCTCTGGTTTATCAGCAATTTGAAATGGGAGTTTTAGGGGGGAAAAAGACAGAAAAGTATGCTGGTGTGTGTTTTGAGATAGGGTCTCCCTGTAGTCCCAGTTGGCCTGGAACTCACTATGTAGACCATGCTAGCCTTGAACTCAGAGATCTGCCTGCCTCTGCCTCCCGAGTGCTGGGATTAAAGGCATGTGCCACCATGCTGGGCTAACTAGGCACTTTTTAAAAAATATATTTTATTTTATTTTATTTTTTATCTGTATGTGTGTATTGCCTGCATGTAGGTAAGTGCACCTGTGTCGTGCAATGCCTGCAGAGGACAGAAGAGGCTGTTAGATCCCCTGGAACTGGAGTTATGGATAGTTGTTAGCTGCCATGCGGGTGCTGGGATTCGAACCTGGGTCTTAAACAGCTAGTGTTCCTAACAGCTGAGCCATCTCTCCAGCCCCTCTTCTAGGTAATTTTTTAAAAGGTTGCATAATGTACTCTTAGTAGCAGACCATGAAAACAATGAATTCCTTTTCTGGAGTGGTTCATCCATCGACTTAAAAGATCTAGCCACCGACTTAAACATTGTGTTTTCTTGTGGTACATATTCTGATCAGAACTTTGGCCTGTTCCGGTTGGCAAATTCCCATAGGAGCTCTAGTCCACTGGGGCATGCTGTTTCCATTCTGTGTCACCACTGTGTCATACTCAGTCCCTTCAGATCATGAAATAATCTGCAAAACCTCTTCCCTTGTAGAACCTGCCAGAACTAGGGCATCTGACCCATGATGCTATACCTGCCTTCCCTGGAGAAAGAGCTAAGTTGTAGAATGAATGGAAATAGTCCAGCTCCTGTCCATGGCAGTGTTAGTGATTTATAATTCCTGCCTAATGTTGGGGTTTCATGTTAGCCAGCCTTAAAAATAAGCACAAGAACATACACCACAACTTTCCTCATAGAAGTAGATTATGAAACAGAAACTTGAAGGAGGGCTGAAAAAAAACGGACCATTTTATATTTTTCCATTCGATATACCCCATGAGACCTCAAGATGTTTTTATAGCTAGGTAAGAGTCAGGTCTCTCGGTCCATGAGATAATGACTATATGGTGTCATGTCCAGAAAATCTTTATTGGCAGGAAGCCTGGAGAACTCACACCCATTAGTCAGAATGGGCAAACCTTGTGGGAAACTTAACCCCTTCCATCCCACAAAGGAGCGTGCAGGTGGAGACTGAAGAAAGGACATCAGCACTTATAGAAGGAAAATTGAAGCATTTATCTGCTCCCCTTCTTCCTCCCACTCTGAACCCACTGCTAACCTCCTCCACAAAACAGTATAGCAACTGTACCTACTTACAAACTTGGAAGAACCAGATAGTCTACTTGGCTACAACCAGCTTAACGAAATCCATTAAAATTCACGGTGCAAAGAATTTTAGACTAAATTAAGCAAGCATTAACATATTAGCCACTGGTCTAAGAAATCAGTGTTCCAGATTCCTAAATTCATCTTTCTGGCTAATATTTCTTTTTTTTTTTTTTTTGAAGCAGGGTCTCCCTGTAGCCCCAGCTGTCCTGGAACTCACTATGTAGACCAGGCTGGTCTTGAACTCACAGAGATCTGCCTGCCTCTGCCTCCTGAGTGCTGGGACTACAGGTGTGCACCACCATGCCCAGTTTCTTGCTAATATTTCAAGTCCAACCTTTTTGTGTTTTGTATTTATAGTTATATGCCCCAGGAGAGAACACATTCTAAGAAATATGCCTGGTCAAGGCTGGAAGGGGCTCCAAATGTGATGTTTGAAAAACGGAGTGGGGAAGACATAGTCAAAGGACAGATGTTATCTGGAAAACCTTCCTGCTGTGAGGTTTGGACATGCCAAATCAAATACATATAAGCCTTCCAAAAATTGCCACTTATCGGGGCTGGAAAGATGGTTTAGTGGTTAAGAGCACTTCCAGCTCTTGCAGAAGACCAGAGATCACTTCCAAGTACCCATATCAGGCAGCTTATAACTGCCTCTTACTCCAGTTCCAGGGATCTGACACCCTCTTCTGGCCTCCAAGGGCATACACACAAACACACATATAAATAAAAAATAAAATATCAATCTTAAATAGTCCCATTTATGGACTGATGAAATGGCTCTATGGGTAAAGGTGTCTGCCATCAAGCCTGAAGACCTGAGTTCAATTCCAGGACCCATACTGTGGAAAGAGAGAACAAACTCCAGCAAGTTGTCCTCTGACCTCCACATGTATACAGTCGTACATGCATACACAATAAGTAAATAAAAATAAATACATAAGCAATAAAATTTTTATGAGACTGATGAGCCTCCTACTGCACTAATGAACAATAACATTTTTTAAAATACCCGTTACTTTCACATTGCTGCAGTCTAAACCCTCTTTCCCAGGGCTTCATCTGTACTCTCTGACCTCCCAATCACTTCTGCACCCATATCTACTGCCTTGAAATCCCAGGCTCCCATGAACCCACTTCAAAGGCACCAGTAG
This sequence comes from Nannospalax galili, assembly GCF_000622305.1. NCBI lineage: Eukaryota > Metazoa > Chordata > Mammalia > Rodentia > Spalacidae > Nannospalax > Nannospalax galili. The sequence continues at coordinate 2,840,889 of NW_008341028.1, read as the reverse complement.
ACTCCACTATTTCATGGAGAGTCAGTTTATCCTTATGGTGATCTGTAACATCATATTGTCTGACCTTTGATGCTTAAAGTTGGACCAGCATGCCAACAGTGTCCACACCACCTGGAAGCTTATTAGAGACGCAGAGTCTCTACCCCTCCACCAGGCTCCTAAAATATATTCCATGCAACAAAGAGACATCTTTGAACTAGGATATGAGTTGAAGTTTGAGAGGCAGCGTATTAATCCCCACTCTTCACTGCAGCCCAGCACCTACAACAGTGCCTGAAACACATTAGGGATCAACAAAGGTTTTGATAAGAAACAGCTTGCCAAATCTGATAGACACTCTTAGTCTACATCACATGCAGTCTCTCTGTATCTAAGCACTGACTTCATTCATGATCAGCTATCTTTTCTTCCTTTTCTTGACACTAGAGTAGCTTTGCATTTTGTCTTATGTGTTGGGCTGTAATTTGCCCTGAGTTATGTTTACTGTCTTCTCCTTTGGGTCTAACATGCTTGGCCTGGTGTGGCCATCCTTTCTTTTCCTTTTCATGAATACACACAATTCCAAAGATTTTATTTCCAACTCAAAGCTTCCCTTACCCTGACTCTATGTTTATGTTATCTAGTATGGGAGGACTATTTCTAACTCTTATTTCCACATAGACCTCAAACTCAAAATATCAAAATGGCACATATTACCCTTGCCCTGTCTCTTAAATTCGCTCCAGCTTCCAAATGCTCTTTGGTCCTGCTCCCTGAATCATCTTGTTGCCACCTCAGATCACCAACGTGGAGAAGCAGCAATTACCAGATACTCTCCATTTCTTACTAAAGAAACCAGTCACGAAGTATGCCATATCCCTCCATCCAAATTTATCAAATTTCATGTGAATTGAGAAATGGCTCTGGCAGAGAGTCATTATCTTTCCAGAGTCCAAAGCTGTATGCAATAATAATCTTGTCATCTGCAGTCATGGTTTCTATGTTGTGAGAGAATCAGTTCTCGGCAAGATAGCCCAGTCAAGGACCAAACTAATTTAGAAAAGGAGAGGAGGTGAACGTCTTAACAGAGATGCCTTCATGCCATCTGCATCTGTCATCCTTAGAGTCTGCTCTTATTTTTAGCCTTCTAATGAATTACCCGTGTTGAATGAACCCGTTGTGTTTCTGGGACCTGAAAATAGAGTCCCACAAACCTCAGCTATATGAGAGGTCATAGCAGAAATCATCATGTTCAAAAGCCTATGATTACAGACTAGCTTTCTTGGGGGCACTGACCTATAAAGACTGGAGAAGTTTAAATCTAGTCTTAGAAGGTTTCAAGGGTTTCATAGGCTTGTCAGGTAGTCTCAACAGAAAAGATGTTTGCCCCTTAAAAATGACTCTATTTTTCAGGGGCTCCTCCCAAGCCCATGGGACCCCTGAGGAACAGATCCTCAAACGACCTCAAGAGTAAAAA
>NW_008341028.1:2829348-2838796 GCF_000622305.1 Nannospalax galili | reverse complement strand
GAGCTGGGCGTGGTGGCGCATGCCTTTAATCCCAGCATTTGGGAGGCAGAGGCAGGCGGATCTCTATGAGTTCAAGGCCAGTCTGGTCTGTATAGTGAGTTCCAGGACAGCTGGGGCTACAGGGAGACCTTGTCTCAAAAAGACCAAAAAAAAAAAAAAAAAAAAGTAAAAAAAAAAAAAAAGACTCTATTTTTCAATGAGCCTTTAGTTCTCAAGGACTAAAAAGGTATCCATGGTTGAAGAAATTAACATTGGTGGTTTTGTGGCCTCCATCAAGGTATTATTTAGAGAGAGAGATATAACACTGAGGATTCCCTTAGGCATAAGAGCTATGTGGTTAAAAAACAAGTCTACATTGTGCCATGTACAGTCTGCTAGCTCAAAAGCTGGATGGCTCCACTACAAGACAGGAATGTCTTCTTTCCTCTCAGGCCATATGTAGTGCTTGGGGATAACCTTCTCCAGTAGAAAAATAGAATTGCAAAAAGTAATAAACAATTGGAACAGAAAAACATTTTGCATTATTTTCTTTCTGAGACTACACTTGTACATAAAGGAAGTTAAGAAAGAGTTAAAATCGGAGGGACTTTGAAAACAGTATTTGGTGCTTAGATGGAAGCTTGGGTGAACCCTATGAACTGGGCAGGTGACCTATCAGCACGTTATGTCCACTCCACTGAGAGGAGTAGTGGTAGATACCCTCTACCATAGGCACATGAATCTATAGCATTGTCGTTGAGTGGGCCACTGTTGAACTTTACAAGGTACAAATTAGGAAGGGATGGTTTGACGGTGGGGGGGCAGGGGGGCCAACACCAAAGGAAATAGTCTTTAAGAGTTTCACTAGCTGGGCATGGTAGCACATGCCTGTAATACTTGTACTTGGGAGGTAGAGGAAGGAGGACTGTGAGCTCAAGGCCATATTACATAATGAGTCCTTGTCTTAAAAAAAAAAAGAAAAGAAAAAAAGAGGGGCTGGAGAGATGGCTCAGTGGATAAGAGCATTGGCTGCTCTTGCAGAAGACCCAGGTTTGAATCCCAGCACCAACATGGCAGCTACCAACTGTCCATAACTCCAGTTTCAGGGGATCCAATGCCCTCTTCTGACCTCCACAGGCATTGCATGGCAAGGGTGCACTTACCTACATGCAGACAATACACTTGTTCACATAAAATAAAAATAATAAAATATTTTTTAAAAGAAAGAAAGAAAAAAGAAGCATTTTCTGCCCATCCTAAACTTGAGTTGACTGAACTCTGGCCAGATCTCTGAGGTGATCTTTATGTCCAAAAGCCCTAAAGTTCCTAGTTGAGGAGATTAATATCCAGCTTCATTTCCACATCATCTATCTCCTTTTTTTTCACTTCTTTAGGGATAGTTCACTTGAAAAATCTTGATTGGTATTCTACTCTGGAACACAGGTTCTTTGAAGTAAGGGGAAAAATAAGTCATGTTGTATAGTCGTATACTAAGTATGGAATAAGTACTATCTAATTCTCCTATTTTAAGTATGAGGAAACTATAGCTCAGAGGGGTTGACTATCTTGCTCCAAAATATATGGCCAAGAAAGGACAGAACCCAGGCTTTATAACCAACAGTAAGCTTAATCTCAAGGGAAAGACAGTAGGTAGGCAACTAAATACTTTCCTTTAATGCCCTTTATCACTGGGATCTTCTGAAAATGGAATGGTATAAAAAGACCATGTGTAGCATAAACCAGACTCTTAGGATGTCAGTGGGATCTGAGTCTGAAATTCTGGGAGGGGAATCATTTACTTCAGGCAAGGTAGATCTTGGTGTTGTTCCTGCTACAGAGTATGGCAAAGTTAGCAGTATCCTCCACACCTCAAGATACTCAAAGGTGTCTTATCCGAGATCAATATTTTCTCTATGGCTTTGGGAAACATATAGGAACTTAATTATTGCCTAAGTGTTTTATTTGGGCAAGTCTGAATGGTTTTTCATGGCCATGCTCTTCTGTGAGAAACTTTACCCTCAATGGCTATCTACCCGGAACCAGTTCAGTCAACATTGCAGTCACTGAACATTTCAAAAGTGAAAGGTGTTTTATTCAGACTTTTTGATGCAGTCTTCTTGTATGATCAGAATCCAGATAATCCAGGCTAATCCACCAGCTTTTGCCTTTATTGCCAGGCCCATAAAGAGATGATTTACTCAATTCTTAGCTTCACTTTACATGTGTAGATGAAGTCCATCTATAGTTACTCAGGCACTATTATTTCAAGTTAACAAGCAACTAAAGCTGCAATAAATTTATACTTCAGGCTCAACTTTGATTTTAATTACAATTTCTATACATATATGTGTGTTGCTATGTCTCTCTTTGAAATGCCCTGTGTAGACAAACACAAAGTGCAACCTTATATATTTATGCTCTAAAACATATCTGATATTGCTATATTTGAATTAGTAGAATGAATACTTTTATTTTGTAGTTGAGTGGGAATATATACTGATACTTCATTATTATGCAATGTGTTTCAAAACACTATTAGCATTCTTTAAAGCAACAAGATTCATTTGATTCAGATAGAGTAAGTAAAGCCAACACTGACCTTCTATACATAGGATGGGACAAGCTCTGCCTTGCTCAGAGTCATTAGATGGGTCCCATCCTTTGTCTGGACCTTGCTTCCTGCACTGTCAACTTCATCAATGTGTTTCATTCTTGGATCTCACCTTAAATCACCTCCTTCTACTGAGGTACGACATAAGCCATCCCTCTATAGTAGGTTCCTAAACCTGGTATCTGTTAAGTATTACCTTGTCCTTATCCTTTATAGTGTTTATTATTATGTATGAGACCTTGTATGTGTGAGTACCTGTACATTTGTATGTATATGTGTGGGTGCAAGTGTGTATGTTAATATTTGTCATACCTGCTTAGACTCTAAGCTTTATAATGGAGAAGAATGGGACCCATTGGTTCAAGAGGATTTGCCCAGTGATTTGTATAGTCTATCATACGTATGTGCATATGATGACTAAAGGGTCAATCTAAGGTCTCTCATGTTTTTAGGGAGTCAAAACTAGGAAGGAAAGTTTATCACTTTACCAAGCTTTGCTTATACACTGTTATCCTACAAGCATGCTTGCTGATAGAAAAACCTGGAGTGGCTAGCAATCGGGTGATCTTTGCTTTTTTGTCTATGTGGTGCAACAGCAAATGATTTCTAAATGATTCTGACATGGAAGACTAGCAAGTGATTTCTTTGAGGGAGAAATTGCTCCTAAGAGAGTTCACTGAGTGATAGACTCTTGCAGTCTTTGTAGCATTGTATATTTCAATAGAGAAACTATTTGAAATGGGTCATCTTTTCATATACAACAGAAGCCTAAATCTCCATTTTTGATATAACATCCTTACTGAGCCTGCAAACGTTGAAAATAAAAAGAAGGGACTCAGGTACCATTAAAACAGAAAGGAAAGGCAACTTGCTTCCCTTGGCACTTACTGATCCCAGCAGTAAGGTCCCATCTTCATTGATCTGCCTCATTTCCATCTCACAGTCACCATGAGAAAACTGTCTTTAAATCAATAGGTAGGCAAACTGAGCAAAGTGATCGGGTAAATCTGCTAATGATGGAGGAAGGATTTAAATCCAGGTCTGTTCTTGTATACTTTTGAGTTATATAAAATAAGGATATTTGTCTGCAGCATAAAAAATAGAACTCCTAGAACTGAAACGTGAATTCTCAATGCGAGAAATATTAATGGTTAATAAACACTTCAGAAAGTGTTCAATACCATTAATCATTAGAGAAATACAAGTTAAAACTACTTTGAGATGCCACCTCACTTCAGTCAGAATGGCTATTATCAAACAAACAAGGGACAATAGACACTGGCAAGGTTGTGGGGGAAAGAAGCCCATATTTACTGCTGGTGGGAGAGTTGACTGGTGCGGCCACTATAGAAATCAGCCTGGAGGTTCATCAAAAAGCCAGAAATAGAACTACCATATGAATATGACCCAGCTATATCACTCCTGGGCATAGTCCCAAAGGACTCTACATCCTACTACAGAGATACCTGTTCATCTTTGTTTACTGCTGTTCTATACACAATAGCCAGCACATGAAACAGCCTAGATGCCCATTAACTGATGAATGGGTAGTGAAAATATAGTACATATAAACATTGGAATTTTATACTTCCATAAAGAGAAATGAAATTACAAAATTTTCAGGCAAAGGGAATGGAACTAGAAAAAAATTGTACTGAGTAAGGTCACCCAGACCCAGAAAGACAAACGCTGCATGTTATCTCTCATGTGTAAATTCTAGCTTCAAATCCCTAGATAATGTACATTTTATTTGGAGTCCCTTTAAAGACTGGAAAACTAGAAAGAGTCTTTTGGAAAGTGTTTTAAGGGGGGTGTGTGGTTAAAAATGCAATTGATAGTGAAAGTATAAAACCCTAAGTGAAGCTGCATGGCTTTAGAATGGCCATCTAACTGAACAGAAGTTCACAGAGATGTGTGGACTGGGCAAGTGACTGAGTCGCTTTCCTTAAACCTGCTGTGATTTTTTTTATTTGTGAATTTATTAGAAGAAAGTGATTTTAGTTAAAAAAATTAAAAACAGAGGGGATAATACAACATAGACAGTATGAAAGTAGAGAGGAGGAATACTGGGAAGAAGTTTGAAATGAGATGGGGTGGGAGAATGGAGGAGATGAAGGGGCAGAGAAGAAAGGTTAAGCAAAATGAAGGGTGTATGCAAAAAGCCATATAGAAACCTACTATTTTGTAAGCCAATTGAAAATTATAAGGTAAAAAATTAAAGTGTTAGAAAGAAAATATACTGCATGACTGGATAATGCTGTTACAACAAACCATAAGTTATGAAAAATCTCAGTGCCAGGTGTCTGATACCTCCTTATGAGATGTTGGCCAAGGAAGCTCCAGAGGTCCCTGAAATAATATAGGCTCTTGCCATTCTTCTTGGTTGCCTCTCAGGACTAGATGATAAGACCTGCTTGCTAAAGACACCATACACTTTGGTTGTATGTTCTAGACATCTACCTGGAAGTTTCCTCCATGCTGGCTAGCTTTCATTGTGCCAGAATGTGCTATGTAGGTTGCTGGGGGTGATGAGGTATCAAGGGTCTTATCTAGTTGTGAACTCCATGCCTGTCTTCCAGATGGGATGTACCTACTGGTTCAATAGTGACACAACTGCTCTGGGGGTCACCAACCACTCTCAGATTGAATCTGAGGCCCACTCCACAGGACAAAATACATGCCTGGCTGGGGAGGTCCTAGGTCCTAGGCAGGAATTCACTCTATTGTTTAGCTTACTGGACATGACACCAAACTACATCCTAAATGTTTATGTTTCTACCCATAGACAAATGCTACTTTTGTTCTCACTCAGAGAAGCTTCTCTTGGCAGTGATGGCAGTGAATGCAGATGACTGTCTGCTTAAGGTGCTTAGAGTCAGTGACAGCTGCATGCTCAGCCCTAAACCAGACATTTGTACCTCCTTGTGGAAGGTTCAGGGAACACTGCAGAAGAGAGGATGGAATTAACATAAGAGCCAGAACATAGGGAGAGGGGCTGCGAAACACTATATTCAGAACATGACACAGTCACTGCAAACATCTCATGACAGATGTGGATGCCTACATGAGCCTACACAAGACTGGTCTTGTCAACTGCCAATCATGGTTTGGGGAGGAGCTCATGGGGCCCTACCCTTTCCCTGCTGAACTATTGGATACTAATGGATTCTGGGGGAAGCACAGTCATTATCTTTAGTCATGTACCCAACACTATGTACCCAACAAGGCTCCAATGGATAGGTTCAAACCAGTGGTCAAACACATAGCCCTGGTTAAATCCACTGAGTTACAAAACAAAAAAAAAAGCCATGATGTGGAAAAGGACCTGGAAGTAGATGCTGATAGCAGAGGTGAGAGGGAGAGTGCAGAGGTTGGGGGATGGAGTAAACAGAATGCACCATATACATGTATGAAATGGTCAAAGAACACAGTTAATGAATAAAAAGGAAGCAGAGGCTCATGCTATGCTATGTCTTCAGCTGGGCTACTCCATGAAAACATGTGACAATAAAAAACATTTAAAAACAGCCCTGGCTCTGAGAGCTCAGCTATTGGGATCATGTACTACAACACGCCCATGTCCTTCCCGTCTTCTGCTTAGGGTTCTCTGGGCTCCACATTCTGCTTGGTGCTCATTAAACTTCTCTCCTGGCCACTACAATATTTCTCTCTCTCTGGTCCCATTAGTCCTGGCTGTTTTTGCAGCTGTTTAAGGGGTAATCCATTGTTTTCCATCATTGTTCCTCCTAACCCTTCATTCTGATCTCAGGGCTCCTCCTCCGAATCCCACGGGGTAGTGCCTCTTTCCATGAGCATTATACTTCCTAAGCACATGATCACCACTTGCCTGGCATGTTGCACCTTTCAGCAGCCTAACTCTTCATTATATTCTGAGGTGTGTGGTCTTGGGAGTGCCCAATTCTTATGTAGCACATCAGTGGGGATTTCATTCAGCAAGATTAGAAAAATTATATTGGCATGTCCCTGGATGAGTGTGAGAGGAATGAGTAGTGGGTAACGCTCAAAATACAGATCTACTAGAACCAGTTGTTTTAAAGCCCCTTCAAAAGAAGATGGACCTGTCCTAGACGGTGCTCTATTTAGATACACACCTGAGTCACTCAGAATACTCAGTTTGGTGGGATAGGATAAATTTCTCTTCCCAAGAGAAGTCAGTGGGGTTAGGCTCTAAAGAGAAGGACAGAGTGAATTTAAAAAACCATCAGAGGCACGGTTAGAGAGGGACCAAAGGTGGAAATTTGGGGGCAGACGTTGGAACTGTTTGCTGTGATATGTTTTATATCACATCTCTTTCTAGCTTTGAAAAAACAACTGGTAAAACCTACAGTTGGCATAAATGGATTATTTAGGGCAAAGACGGGAAACACAGACGTCTTTAGGAGTAAGGTGGGTGTGTGAATGAATGAAGCTCCACAGAAGACAGTGGGAAGTGGGCCAGATTCACCAAGCAAAGAGCCCAGGTTGTGGTTCCCATGCACTAATGACACTGCATGGGCAGACTTTTGTCCCATATGCTACTTCTAATTGCTCTAGCTTTGGGGAATCTAAGAGGGATGTGGAGCATGGCTGCTGGGTAGATAAGGGATGATTGCCAAGGTAGCAGAAGAGACACTGGGCTAAGAGAGGAAGATTCAAATGAAACCCTCATGCGGCACACACAAGGTCCTAGCTAGGAAACTCGTGCTGCTCACTGAACTGCTCTGCTTGAGATCCAGTGGTGGAGAAAAGCATCCTTTGGCTGCCTAAATCATCAGCTCAATCTACTGAGCTCCCCTCACCCACTGTGAGTAGTTTCCTGTGGTTCAGGCAAAGAACTTAGTGTGGGGCACAGGTCAATGTCATGCAGCATCTACAGAGCATGAAGTTTGCAGAAATTGAGAGAGAGGGTTTTAGATCTTCCCAACTTGTGGGATTGGCTCAAGTCCAAGCCAATTATAGCTACATCTCCAAGGTGAAGAAGGACATAGCCGACATCTGGGTTCCATTTATAATCCCAATGTTCCAGGAGGATGGAAGAACTAGTTACGCGGGTGTTGAGTGAGAGGGCTTCAGAAGGGCCTGTCACAGTGCCCTGAAAAGCATTTTCCTATCTGGAAGCTACCCTGTGACATGGGGAAGCTCAAGTCCTTCTGTTCTGCACTACCTGTAGGAAGGCAGGGTTCTGTCCCTGGAGTGCATCCAAGAGGACCAGGCCTACCTATGTTCCTCAGCATTTTCCCTGCAACGGATGCTGGTTGGTATACTGTGCACAAAATCCCAATGACCAGGAAATCAGCTCTGGGTAACCTGGGGCTGGGGAAGTCTCCTTAGCTGTCTAGGAATGGACCATCATGGCCCTGGAGGTGAATGCGGAAGAGAACACTAGGAAATGGGGAGGTCAGACAGAGTGGAGTGCCCAAGCTCAGCTTGCTCAATCTGGGTAGAATTTTCAGGTGGGAATTTACCTATGGTCATTAAGGTGCTGAGAACAGTGAGGGACACCCCTCTTTGTTCTGGAATTTTGATCCTTAAACATTTGTCTTGGTAGTTACATTTGCATAACATGTTGGCTTTCTAGTAGACCTGGAGAAAGCACACCTTCCTTTTTTCCTGTTAGCTGGCACATGTCTGCTGGCTTTCTGATCACAAGAAGACAGTAGAGTTAGGAGAGAGAAGGTTGGGAAGGAAGAAGGGGAAGAAGAAGGAAAGACAGAGAGGGGGGACAGGAGAGGAAAGGGGAGAGGGAAAGCCTTGTGATCAAGTGAGTGTAACCCCTGGGAGGGAGATCTGCCTACATGCATGCAGGATGAATTAATGCTCCTTCAATGTGCTGAGGCGCATGAAGAAGGCAGTGAACCGAAGGCCTCACTTTCCAAGGGGCAAACTCCTTGATGGGACAACAGAAGCAAGTCTGACAGCTGCATACCACAGAAGGTGACCACCCAAAACAGGAAAATATTTGTGGCCCTTACAAAGGCCGTCAGATACAGAAAGCAGGTGTTAACTGTTTGCATGTGTGCAGTGATCGTTCTTGTCTGACCAACAGGAAAATGCCATCTTCTTTGAGAAGGCAGTCATGAGGGAGTTAAAACTGTAGAATTTATCATGTAGAATGTATTTGCTTGGTCACCTAAATAAAGTTTGTATGCAGAAGAAATAAAATAGAGCTCAAAGATGGAAACAGAGCCCAGCTGATATAGAACTTTTGGATTATTCCTTGCCTTGAAACCCACATACACACTTCTGACTTCTTAGTCAATAAAACGCTGACACAGCCTTTACATTTAGCTTAAGCCGATTTGAGTTGGACTTTCATCACTTGCAACTGGAAGTTTACCAGTCTACATGAACCATTCCCCTGAAATTTCCCAATGATTAATTGCTAGTTACTGTACAAGAGAGAAAAGCTGCATTAGTGAGGGCAGGGCTACTTCTGATCGCACATATGACAAAGAAAGGACACAGGAAGTTGTTTTCAGACTCGTCCTTTGTCATTCTGCTACAGATTCTTTGCTCTACTCTTTTTCTATTTGACTATTTTTCATTGCTGTAACAAATTGCTGGGGCTAGGGAGAGATGGCCCAGTGGTTAAAAGTGAGTACTACTCTTACAGAGGACCCAAGCTCAGTTCCCAGCTCCCACATGGGGTAGTTCACAACTGCCTGTAATTCCATGTGATCTGATGCCTCTTCTGACTCCTGTGGGTACCCACGCACATGCACGTAGCCCCTCCCTAACATACATACACATGAATAAAAATAAAATTTTTAAAAATCAAATTACCTGAGCTGGGCATGGTGGCACATGCCTGTAGTCCCAGCACTTGGGAGGTAGAGGCAGGCGGATCTCTGTGAGTTC